>NC_069504.1:619778095-619920595 GCF_027579735.1 Bombina bombina
GGGAGGAGCTATATGCAGCTCTGCTGGGTGAATCCTCTTGCACTTCCTGTTGGGGAGGAGTTAATATCCCAGAAGTAATGATGACCCGTGGACTGATCACACTTAACAGAAGAAATCTGCCCCCTGATTACCCACTTTACTGCCAGGTTTGGAGAGGCTTATACACCTGGAAGGAATATATGAGTGGATGAATCCCTGATGAAGTATAAGGGAAGGCTGGGATTCAAGCAGTATATTCCTTCCAAGTGCTCCAGGTATGGCATAAAGGTGTATAAGCTCTGTGAGAGCGAGGCTGGGTATACTCAGGTCTTCCGGGTGTACAAGGGAAAGGATATCCACCTTGACCCTCCAAGCTGCCCAGAACATATGGGAACCAGTGGCAAGGTTGTCTGGGACCTGATTTTACCCCTGATGAACAAAGGGTACCACTTGTATGTAGACAATTTTTATACAAGTGTCCTTTTGTTCAAGCTACTGTATTGTATTGTTGGGAACCTCAGTTCTGCGCCAAGAGGAGCTGTTGGCAGTTAAGTACAGAGATCAGAAGGATGTATACCTTCTTACCACCATCCACACAGAGAGGACTGTTGAGGTCTCTGTACGTGGCAGAGCTGAGAGCACAATGAAGTCAGTGTGCATCAAGGCTTATAACCGGGTTTGATCTAGCAAATTAGCTGCTGCAGCCCTACCTAATTATGCAGAAGACAACGGCCTGGTACAAAAGGGTTGCAATTTACTTAATGCAGTTTGCAACAACAACGCTTTTTTGTTGTTCAAAAAAAGCAAACCCCGGAATGAAACAAGACTTATTACAGTTTCAGCTCCAGATCACTTTGGGGATTTTGTACCAAGATGCACCTGCTCCCCGGCTGGTGATAGGAGAGGTCAGAGTTGGGGCTACCCATTTTGTTTTGAAAATCCCCCCCTACTGTGGCAAAGCAGAATCCTCAGAAAAAATGCAGAGAAAGGACACCACCTTTTACTGTACTGATTGCCCTGGTCAATTTTGGAAAAAGAAAATTTACATTTGCCGTTGCGTTTTTTTTTTTGGGGGGGGGGGGTTTGGTTATGTTTACTGTTACTGAGTTTGGGTTTTTTGTTTATTTTTTTAAAATTTCACTGTTCTATTTTTTTATAAGTTCTAAAATTGGTGCTGTATCAAAACCCCTGTCAAACCTATGCAATGGGGGGTATGGGTGTACAACCTGGAGTGTTTTCTTGCAATAACTTACAACACGCTCTCCTAAATCATAGTCAAAAAGCAATGTGTGTGTAAAAATGAATATTGAAAAATTACTAGGGATGGGCGAATGTGTTTATATCCGAATTCAAATGTTAGAACGAATGTTTTTGTAGAAATTTGATTTACATAATAGAATGTTGATAAGAACGAATATTCTTAAAATTTTGATTTTCGAATGTTATTTACAGTTTTCGAATGTCACATTCGAATTCGAATGTTACATTCAAATATCACATTCAAATATTACATTTATAAAACACAATTGTAAACTAGAAACACTATTTTGAATGTCACATTTGAATCGAATATCACATTAGAATCGAATGTCACATTCGAATATTACATTTATAAAACACAGTATTAGACTAGAAATACTATTTCGAATTCAAATGTCACATTTGAATCGAATATCACATTCAAATCGAATATCGCATTTAAAACACAGTATTAGACTAGAAATACTATTTCAAATTCGAATATTACATATATTAAACACAGTTGTAGACTAGAAATACTATTTCAAATTTGAATGTCACATTATTATATTACATTTCGAAATTGAATGAATACATAGCTAAACATTCTATTATTCGAACAAATATTTTCTAATTTTATTGAAAAATTCGAAAAAACGAAAATTCAAAAATAGAATGTTAAAACGGTATATAAACATTCGAAATTTGATTCGAACGAACATATCAAAATTCGTTTTAAATTTCGAATTTTTAGAAACATTCACCCATCCCTAAAAATTACCACCATACACTTTCTCCATTTTTTTGTGCCTTAAACTGCTGCATCAAAGCACTCCATATACAATACCTTGGGGTGTCAATGTTTTTTTTTTTTTTTTAATAAATGTTTTTATTGAGGTTATAGAATAAACAGGAACAACAAGGTTATACCATCTACAAATCCAATGTTAACAATATTGTAGAGGTTTCACTGATACATTAAGAGTTCAACATATAATAAAAGTTTGACCAAAATAGGAAAGTTGGTATGGAGTTTCAGCGAGATATAGCAACAGCTAATAACACTTGTATTTAATTAATATACAATATAAAAAGTAAACCTCCTATTTATCCATTTTTCATATATAATCATACATCCCCTTAGACTCAAAATGAAGCCGCTCAGAATCTTTCATCCTCCTATAATAAGCTAGGGTCACCTGTGAGCCCTCAAAGTAGTGCCTTTGTCAAGTGAGGAATTTAAGGGGGATATAGAAACCATACAATAAGATTTCCATAAGATGTATTTTCTGATGCTTATCCAATAAGCCGATGGGCGTGGGAGGGGGGGAGGGAGGAGCACAAATGATATCAGGAAATTGATGATAGTGAGTGGGGGGTAGGAGTAGAAGTGAGATAAATGTGCAACATAGGGTCGAGACTCAATATTAAGTAGGTATGTCTAGAATGGGTTATTGTATAAATAACAGAAATGAAGAATACTCCACAACGATCCTATACCTGTTATAAATAGGAGATTACTATTGGTACTGGATCTAGGGTTCTTCTTAACCAATTAACAATGAACAGAACCATATTAATCTTGACATCCCACTAGTTACAGAAAACAGACAAAAAATAAGAAAAAATTAACCTGCAACACAGAGTTATTATAAACCACACAACAATCACTCTTCAGAGGTACATAAGTGAAACATGAGAAAAGGGGTAGCGTATTAGGGGAACCATTAAACTAAACATATTCAGGAGTTAAACATACCCTCAGCCATCAGGAAATGTACAGAACCCGCCTAGTTGCAAGCGATAGAGAGTTCCCGAAATATATAAATATACAGATTATAGGAGACATGGCTTATAGGAAACTAGTAACTATAGAGCTTAGAGCAGATCACGTACATCTAAGGCACATGGTAAACTGAAACTAGTCCTTTACTCCCCTCTAGTGGTCACAATTAATATTTACCTCTTATTGTTAAATATTTGAACTTAAAGGGACACTGTACCCAAAAAAATTATTTTGTGATTCAGATAGAACATGAAATTTTAAGCAACTTTCTAATTTACTCCTATTATCAAATTTTCTTTATTCTCTTGATATCTTTATTTGAACTGCAAGAATGTAAGTTTAGATGTCGGCCCATTTTTGGTGAACAACCTGGGTTGTCCTTGCTGATTGGTGGATAAATTCATCCACCAATAAAAAAGTGCTGTCCAGAGTACTGAAACAAAAAAAAAAACTTAGATGCCTTCTTTTTCAAATAATGATAGCAAGAGAACGAAGAAAAATTGATAATAGGAGTAAATTAGAAAGTTGCTTAAAATTGCATGCTCTTTCTGAATTACAAAATAAATTTTTTGGGTACAGTGTCCCTTTAAATCCCTAATTACCTATCGTTAGGTAAATATAGGTAAGCAAATGTTCAATTTTCATTAGTCAAGCTTGGGGGGAGGGAGGGAGGATGTAGGGAGTCGCGTATACATAAAAAACATGTCATACATCATTAAAACAAAACATAACAGGATGGAAAACTGTACACAGATATACTAATCTTCATGGAAAAATATTACAGGTCTCTCTGCAATGTAGACTTAGCAATAGTTTAAAACATAGTTGCCATAACTAAATACATCAGTAAGATGCTAACAGTATATTGAAATAACACCAGCAATCAGTAAATTGCTCCTGTGGTTAAGAATACTCAGCTGGGAAATGTAAGCATTTAATGGAGCGTTGTACATAATAGTATATAGATTATTCTAAATGTCTAAAAGATAGATAGCCTACTCATAGCTGGTAATATTTGAGGAGCGTGATGTGCAGGGGGAGGGTT
This sequence comes from Bombina bombina, assembly GCF_027579735.1. Taxonomy (NCBI): domain Eukaryota; kingdom Metazoa; phylum Chordata; class Amphibia; order Anura; family Bombinatoridae; genus Bombina; species Bombina bombina. The sequence goes on from NC_069504.1 coordinate 619,782,145, forward strand.
TAGCATGCTTTAATCACACACATCTCAGAGATATAAGTATTATCGGCTCAAACCAAACCAAGATATCTGCTTAAACTTGCATTCAAAACCCACGTAATTAACATAGGGACATGTGTATATTTGGCTCAATACTAAACATCTTGAACAATCTGTGTACAAATTCTTCATTCTCCATGTCCTATACCAGACCTAAAATGTGAGAGTAGGTTTCAGAACTTTCTCGTTAATTGTCTCCAGTTAAAGGAGATTCATATTGGTGCTGACATTGGTCCCAATTCCCATATAAAAGATCTAGTGGCCACCCATACTTCTCCCAATCTGGGTACAGATGTTGTCTCCCCTATAGCCGATAATGGTAAGCAAACAGTAGGACACCAGCAGTGTTTTAGCTACACACAAGAATAACATTTTCTTCTCTCCTAATCCAACCTAATCTAACCCTGCCGACTGGGCACGGGCCCTATGCCCAGCAACAGGAGACCAGTTGAACCATAAAGAGATGAGGGTAAGAGAAAATGAGCATACCTATTAAGCTTATAGTGTATATGTATAGACTTCAAATGTAACCTCCGTCTGGGGGCTGAGAAAAATGTGAGCATTTGTAAACTATATCAGTATAAATGTCATACCTATACACATCAAAGTTATTTTGCAAACATCAGCTTACAAGGTGAATATGGCACACTTCATAGAGACAAAAGCAAACAGTCATCTCTACAGTGCCTACTTAATTACTAATAAGGGAGAGTAAACTTTGTGTACAACATACATAATCAATGTCACGGCATGGGTTTAGAGGTGGATGCATAAACTGGGGCAGCTAAATATTGACACTCAGTCCGGTTAAACAAATAGTATGATTGGTGCAAAATAACAGTGACAGCCTTTTACAGTAGCTTGAAACAAAAACTGTGTCACAGTTTATTTCAAGTCCAGACTACCGCGCCCAGGGCCGAACAGACTAGCCGCAATCTCGGGGAACAGGAAGGGAAAAGAACATGCCTGATGAGCTCAGCAAAGTAAGCCTGAAAAACTTCTCAAGACCAGATCGGGGTTCCCAAAACAAAACCGCTGTCTCGAGCAGGATGTCATCGGAAGGCAGCTGTAGACTTAGTGGACTCAGGATCTCCTTATAGTATAGACTCGGGTAGGAAGATCTCTGATCACCGTAGGAGCATTGGAGCGCGTTTGGGTCTCCCTCTAGGATACACGGAGCTCGCTGCCTCTGGTCCTCCCATAAAACAGGCTTCAGCTTAACCCAAACACCACTATTGCTATTGTATGGCCCAGAGTTTGCAGGGGCATTATGATACAGATGAAAAACATAATTTATGCTTACCTGATAAATTTATTTCTCTTGTAGTGTGTTCAGTCCACGGGTCATCCATTACTTATGGGATATATTCTCCTTCCCAACAGGAAGTTGCAAGAGGATCACCCAAGCAGAGCTGCTATATAGCTCCTCCCCTCACATGTCATATCCAGTCATTCGACCGAAACAAGACGAGAAAGGAGAAACTATAAGGTGCAGTGGTGACTGGAGATATAATTTTAAAATTTAGAACCTGCCTTAAAAAGACAGGGCGGGCCGTGGACTGAACACACTACAAGAGAAATAAATTTTTCAGGTAAGCATAAATTATGTTTTCTCTTGTTAAGTGTGTTCAGTCCACGGGTCATCCATTACTTATGGGATACCAATACCAAAGCTAAGTACACGGATGATGGGAGGGACAAGGCAGGAACATTAAACAGAAGGAACCACTGCCTGTAGAACCTCTCCCAAAACCAGCCTCCGAAGAAGCGAAAGTGTCAAATTTGTAAAATTTGGAAAAAGTATGAAGTGAAGACCAAGTTGCAGCCTTGCAAATCTGTTCAACAGAGGCCTCATTCTTAAAGGCCCAGGTGGAAGCCACAGCTCTAGTGGAATGAGCTGTAATTCTTTCAGGAGGCTGCTGTCCAGCAGTCTCATAGGCTAAACGTATTATGCTACGAAGCCAGAAAGAGAGAGGTAGCCGAAGCCTTTTGACCTCTCCTCTGTCCAGAGTAAACGACAAACAGAGAAGAAGTTTGTCTAAAATCTTTAGTTGCCTGTAAGTAGAACTTCAGAGCACGGACCACGTCTAGATTATGCAAAAGACGTTCCTTCTTTGAAGAAGGATTAGGACATAATGATGGAACAACAATCTCTTGATTGATATTCCTGTTAGAAACAACCTTAGGTAAAAACCCAGGTTTCGTACGCAGAACTACCTTGTCTGAATGAAAGATCAGATAAGGAGAATCACAATGTAAGGCAGATAACTCAGACTCTTCGAGCCGAGGAAATAGCCATCAAAAACAAAACTTTCCAAGATAAAAGCTTAATATCAATGGAATGAAGGGGTTCAAACGGAACACCCTGAAGAACTTTAAGAACCAAGTTTAAGCTCCACGGAGGAGCAACAGCTTTAAACACAGGCTTAATTCTAGCCAAAGCCTGACAAAAGGCCTGGACGTCTGGATTCTCTGCCAGACGTTTGTGTAAAAGAATAGACAGAGCTGAAATCTGTCCCTTTAGCGAACTAGCGGATAAACCCTTTTCTAAACCCTCTTGTAGAAAAGCCAATATCCTAGGAATCCTAACCTTACTCCATGAGTAACTCTTGGATTCGCACCAATATAAATATTTACGCCATATCTTATGGTAAATTTTTCTGGTCACAGGTTTCCGAGCCTGTATCAATGTATCAATAACCGAATCCGAAAACCCACGCTTTGATAGAATCAAGCGTTCAATTTCCAGGCAGTCAGCCTCAGAGAAATTAGGTTTGGATGGTTGAAAGGACCCTGAATTAGAAGGTCCTGCCTCAGAGGAAGAGACCATGGTGGACAGGACGACATGTCCACTAGGTCTGCATACCAGGTCCTGCATGGCCACGCAGGCGCTATCAGAATTACCGATGCCTTCTCCTGTTTGATCCTGGCAATCAGTCGAGGTAGCAACGGAAATGGTGGAAACACATAAGCTATGTTGAAAACCCAAGGGGCTGCTAATGCATCTACCAGCACCGCTCCCGGGTCCCTGGACCTGGATCCACAACAAGGAAGCTTCGCGTTCTGGCGAGATGCCATGAGATCCAGATCCGGTTTGCCCCAACGACGAATCAGTTGAGCAAATACCTCCGGGTGAAGTTCCCACTCTCCCGGATGAAAAGTCTGGCGACTTAGGAAATCCGCCTCCCAGTTCTCTACGCCTGGGATGTAAATCGCTGACAGGTGGCAAGAGTGAGACTCTGCCCAGCGAATTATCTTCTAGACTTCCAACATCGCTAGGGAACTCCTGGTTCCCCCTTGATGATTGATGTAAGCCACAGTCGTGATATTGTCCGACTGAAATCTGATGAATCTCAGTTTTGCTAACTGAGGCCAAGCTAGAAGAGCATTGAATATTGCTCTTAATTCTAGAATGTTTATTGGAAGGAGTTTCTCCTCCTGAGTCCACGATCCCTGAGCCTTCAGGGAATTCCAGACTGCTCCCCAGCCTAGAAGGCTGGCATCCGTTGTTACAATCGTCCAATCTGGTCTGCGAAAGGTCATTCCTTTGGACAGATGAACAGGTGACAACCACCAGAGAAGAGAATCTCTGGTCTCCTGGTCCAGATTTAGCAAAGGGGACAGATTTGAATAATCCCCGTTCCATTGACTGAGCATGCATAGTTGCAGCGGTCTGAGATGCAGGCGCGCAAATGGCACTATGTCCATTGCCGCGACCATTAAGCCGATTACCTCCATGCACTGAGCTACTGATGGGCTTGGAACGTAATGAAGGACACGGCAAGCATTGAGAATCTTTGATAACCTGGACTCCGTCAGGTAAATCTTCATCTCTACAGAATCTATAAGAGTCCCTAGAAAAGGAACCCTTGTGAGTGGTAACAGAGAACTCTTTTCCATGTTCACTTTCCACCCATGCGACCTCAGAAATGCTAGAACTATCTCTGTATGAGACTTTGCATTCTGAAAACTTGACGCTTGTATCAGAATGTCGTCTAGGTACGGAGCCACCGCTATGCCTCGTGGTCTTAGTACCGCCAGAAGTGAACCCAGAACCTTCTTAAAAATTCTTGGGGCCGTGGCTAACCCGAAGGGAAGAGCCACAAACTGGTAATGCCTGTCTAGAAAGGCAAACCTTAGGTACCGATAATGATCTTTGTGAATCGGTATGTGAAGGTATTTAAGTCCACTGTGGTCATATATTGACCCTCTTGGATCATGGGTAGGATGGTTCGAATGGTTTCCATCTTGAACGATGGTACCCTTAGGAATTTGTTTAAGATCTTTAATGTCCAAGATTGGTCTGAAGGTTCCCTCTTTTTTGGGAACCACGAATAGATTTGAGTAAAATCCTTGTCCCTGTTCCGATCGCGGAACTGAGTGGATCACTCCCATGATTAAGAGGTCTTGTACACATTGTAGAAATGCCTCTCTCTTTACTAGGTTTGTTGATAACCTCGATAGATGGAACCTCCCTTGTGGAGGAGAGGTTTTGAAATCCAGAAGGTATCCCTGAGATATAATCTTCAACGTCCAGGGATCCTGCACATCTCTTGCCCAAGCCTGGGCGAAGAGAGAAAGTCTGCCCCCCACTAAATCCGTCTCCGGATAGGGGGCCCTGTCTTCATGCTGTATTAGGGGCGGGAGTAGGCTTTCTGGCCTGCTTGCCCTTGTTCCATGACTGGTTGCCTTTCCAACCCTGTCTGTAACGAGCAGTAGTTCCTTCCTGTTTTGGAGCGGAGGAAGTTGATGCTGCTCCTGCCTTGAAGTTACGAAAGGCACGAAAATTAGACTGTTTGGCCTTTGGTTTGGCCCTGTCCAGAGGAAGGGCGTAGCCCTTACCTCCCGTAATGTCAGCAATAATTTCCTTCAAGCCGGGCCGAAAAAGGTCTGCCCTTTGAAAGGAATGTTAAGTAGCTTAGACTTGGAAGTTACATCCGCTGACCAGGATTTAAGCCAGAGCGCTCTGCGCGCCTGTATGGCGAATCCGGAATTTTTAGCCGTAAGTTTGGTTAGATGTACTACGGCATCTGAAACAAACGCATTAGCTTGCTTAAGGGTTCTAACTTTGCACAAAGCCTCATCCAATGGCGCTGTGCGAATCGCCTCTTCCAGAGACTCAAACCAGAATGCCGCTGCAGCCGTGACAGGCGCAATGCATGCAAGAGGCTGCAATATAAAACCCTGTTGAACAAACATTTTCTTAAGGTAACCCTCTAATTTTTTATCCATTGGATCTGAGAAAGCACAGCTATCCTCCACCGGGATAGTGGTACGCTTGGCTAAAGTAGAAACTGCTCCCTCCACCTTAGGGACCGTCTGCCATAAGTCTCGTGTGGTGGCGTCTATAGGAAACATTTTTCTAAATATCGGGGGAGGGGAAAAAGGCACACCGGGTCTATCCCACTCCTTACTAATAATTTCTGTAAGTCTTTTTGGTATAGGAAAGACGTCAGTACACACCGGTACCGCATAGTATCTATCCAACCTACACATTTTCTCTGGAATTGCCACCGTGTCCCAATCATTCAGAGCCGCTAATACCTCCCCTAGTAACACACGGAGGTTCTCAAGCTTAAATTTAAAATTTGAAATTTCTGAATCCGGTCTCCCCGGATCAGAACCGTCACCGACAGAAGCTCACCGTCTTCATGTTCTGCAAATTGTGACGCAGTATCAGACATGGCTCTCGTGTCATCAGCGCGCTCTGTCCTTAACCCAGAGCTATCGCGCTTGCCCCTTATTCGGGCATATTATATAATACTTCTTTCATAACATTAGCCATATCATGTAAAGTGATTTGTAAGGGCCTAGATGTACTTGGCGTCTCAATCCTACGCATCTCCCGAGCGGGAGACGCAGGTACTGACACGTGAGGAGAGTTAGGCGGCATAACTTCCCCCTCGTTGTCTGGTGATAGTTTCTCTATCGGTACAGATTGACTTTTATTCAAAGCAATATCAATACAATTGGTACACATCGTTCTATTGGGCTCCACATTGGCTTTTGAACATGATGAACAAACAGTTTCCTCTGAATCAGACATGTTTAAACAGACTTAGCAATGAAACTAGCAAGCTTGGAAATCACTTTCAATAAGTTTACAAGCAATATAAAAAACGCTGCAGCGCTTCAAAAATACAGATATAATTAAACAATTCTTAACAAGAAGTGTATTATTAGCAGAGGATTGCACCCATTAGCAAAAGGATGATTAACCCCTCAATACCCGAAACGGATAAAACGGATATCAATTACGATTTAACGCTTTTAATCACAGTCAAGCACACTGTCACATATCTGCTGTGACTGATTACCTCCCTCAAAAATGAATTTTGCAGACCCCTGAGCTCTCTAGAGACGTCCTGGATCAAGGAGGAAGAAGCAGGAAGACTGTGCTAGAATTTTAACTGCGCAACAAGGCGCTAAAACAAGGTCCCTCCCACTCCTATTTTAACAGTGGGAGCCCTGATATAACGGTTTCCATGCAGAAAATATATGTTAGCCATGTGGAAAAAATCATGCCCAAAGAGATTTATCACCAAAGTACCTCATAAAAACGAATAACATGCCAGTAAACGTTTTATTAAAAAACAACATTTTCCAATGTCATGCAAAGTTATCACTAAGCCTGCTACCAGTCGCTACCACTGCAGATAAGGCTTAAGTATTATTTCAGTTTTAACACTATTTTCTCAGTCAAATTCTAGTCCCTAGAAAATAACTCGACTGCGCATACATTTATCAGCCTGATACCAGTTGCCACTACTGCATTTAAGGCTGTACTTGCATCATACGGTAACAGCAGTATTTTCTTAGTCAATTCCATTCCCAGAAAATAATGTACTGTACATACCTCATTTGCGGAGGACCCCGCATGCTATTCCCAGTTTCTGAAGTTACCCCACTCCTCAGAATGTCGAGAACAGCCAGTGGATCTTAGTTACGCCTGCTAAGATCATAGAAAAAAAATGCAGGCAGTTTCTTCTTCCAAATACTGCCTGAGATAGAAAAACAGCACACTCCGGTGCCATTTAAAATAACAAACTTTTGATTGAAGAATAGTTAAGTAAAAACTCCAGCTCCTCTCACGACCTCCTTCTTTGTTGAGGGTTGCAAGAGAATGACTGGATATGACATGTGAGGGGAGGAGCTATATAGCAGCTCTGCTTGGGTGATCCTCTTGCAACTTCCTGATGGGAAGGAGAATATATCCCATAAGTAATGGATGACCCGTGGACTGAACACACTTAACAAGAGAAATGTGTATTTATATAACAGTGTTGGTTGTGCAAAACTAGAAAATGGGTAATAAAGGGATTATCTATCTTTTTAAACAATACAAATTCTGGTGTAGACTGTCCCTTTTAATTTTAATATATACACACACATACACACACTGTATATATTCACATAGACCCCACCCACAGAAACAGACACCTTAACTGTGTCACCAACATACAAAATCAACACAACAAATAAACAAAGAAGCATGGCCAGCTTGTAAATTGCATACAAAAAGTTATCCACTACAACACTTCTACCAGAGTGTGCCTCTTTCTGTCACCTTGGTTATTCCAAATGGGATCTATACAGATAATAAAATTAGAAGTATAAAAATTAGAAAAAGGACCTTTTAGAGTGAGCAACGCCTTTTTCTCATTTTTGTATACTTATTATAATTGTATTCTCTGTATAGATCCTCATTTTTTGTTTAAAAAAAACATAATTTATGTAAGAACTTACCTGATAAATTCATTTCTTTCATATTAACAAGAGTCCATGAGCTAGTGACGTATGGGATATACATTCCTACCAGGAGGGGCAAAGTTTCCCAAACCTTAAAATGCCTATAAATACACCCCTCACCACACCCACAAATCAGTTTAACGAATAGCCAAGAAGTGGGGTGATAAGAAAAAAAGTGCGAAGCATATAAAATAAGGAATTGGAATAATTGTGCTTTATACAAAAAAATCATAACCACCACAAAAAAGGGTGGGCCTCATGGACTCTTGTTAATATGAAAGAAATGAATTTATCAGGTAAGTTCTTACATAAATTATGTTTTCTTTCATGTAATTAACAAGAGTCCATGAGCTAGTGACGTATGGGATAATGACTACCCAAGATGTGGATCTTTCCACACAAGAGTCACTAGAGAGGGAGGGATAAAATAAAGACAGCCAATTCCTGCTGAAAATAATCCACACCCAAAATAAAGTTTAACAAAAAACATAAGCAGAAGATTCAAACTGAAACCGCTGCCTGAAGAACTTTTCTACCAAAAACTGCTTCAGAAGAAGAAAATACATCAAAATGGTAGAATTTAGTAAAAGTATGCAAAGAGGACCAAGTTGCTGCTTTGCAGATCTGGTCAACCGAAGCTTCATTCCTAAACGCCCAGGAAGTAGATACTGACCTAGTAGAATGAGCTGTAATTCTCTGAGGCGGAATTTTACCCGACTCAACATAGGCAAGATGAATTAAAGATTTCAACCAAGATGCCAAAGAAATGGCAGAAGCTTTCTGGCCTTTCCTAGAACCGGAAAAGATAACAAATAGACTAGAAGTCTTACGGAAAGATTTCGTAGCTTCAACATAATATTTCAAAGCTCTAACAACATCCAAAGAATGCAACGATTTCTCCTTAGAATTCTTAGGATTAGGACATAATGAAGGAACCACAATTTCTCTACTAATGTTGTTGGAATTCACAACTTTAGGTAAAAATTCAAAAGAAGTTCGCAACACCGCCTTATCCTGATGAAAAATAAGAAAAGGAGACTCACAAGAAAGAGCAGATAATTCAGAAACTCTTCTAGCAGAAGAGATGGCCAAAAGGAACAAAACTTTCCAAGAAAGTAATTTAATGTCCAATGAATGCATAGGTTCAAACGGAGGAGCTTGAAGAGCTCCCAGAACCAAATTCAAACTCCAAGGAGGAGAAATTGACTTAATGACAGGTTTTATACGAACCAAAGCTTGTACAAAACAATGAATATCAGGAAGAATAGCAATCTTTCTGTGAAAAAGAACAGAAAGAGCGGAGATTTGTCCTTTCAAAGAACTTGCGGACAAACCCTTATCTAAACCATCCTGAAGAAACTGTAAAATTCTCGGTATTCTAAAAGAATGCCAAGAAAAATGATGAGAAAGACACCAAGAAATATAAGTCTTCCAGACTCTATAATATATCTCTCGAGATACAGATTTACGAGCCTGTAACATAGTATTAATCACGGAGTCAGAGAAACCTCTTTGACCAAGAATCAAGCGTTCAATCTCCATACCTTTAAATTTAAGGATTTCAGATCCGGATGGAAAAAAGGACCTTGTGACAGAAGGTCTGGTCTTAACGGAAGAGTCCATGGTTGGCAAGATGCCATCCGGACAAGATCCGCATACCAAAACCTGTGAGGCCATGCCGGAGCTATTAGCAGAACAAACGAGCATTCCCTCAGAATCTTGGAGATTACTCTTGGAAGAAGAACTAGAGGCGGAAAGATATAGGCAGGATGATACTTCCAAGGAAGTGATAATGCATCCACTGCCTCCACCTGAGGATCCCGGGATCTGGACAGATACCTGGGAAGTTTCTTGTTTAGATGAGAGGCCATCAGATCTATCTCTGGGAGCCCCCACATTTGAACAATCTGAAGAAATACCTCTGGGTGAAGAGACCATTCGCCCGGATGCAACGTTTGGCGACTGAGATAATCCGCTTCCCAATTGTCTACACCTGGGATATGAACCGCAGAGATTAGACAGGAGCTGGATTCCGCCCAAACCAAAATTCGAGATACTTCTTTCATAGCCAGAGGACTGTGAGTCCCTCCTTGATGATTGATGTATGCCACAGTTGTGACATTGTCTGTCTGAAAACAAATGAACGATTCTCTCTTCAGAAGAGGCCAAAACTGAAGAGCTCTGAAAACTGCACGGAGTTCCAAGATATTGATCGGTAATCTCACCTCCTGAGATTCCCAAACTCCTTGTGCCGTCAGAGATCCCCACACAGCTCCCCAACCTGTGAGACTTGCATCTGTTGAAATTACAGTCCAGGTTGGAAGAACAAAAGAAGCCCCCTGAATTAAACGAAGGTGATCTGTCCACCACGTTAGAGAGTGTCGAACAATCGGTTTTAAAGATATTAATTGATATATCTTCGTGTAATCCCTGCACCATTGGTTCAGCATACAGAGCTGAAGAGGTCGCATGTGAAAACGAGCAAAGGGGATCGCGTCCGATGCAGCAGTCATAAGACCTAGAATTTCCATGCATAAGGCTACCGAAGGGAATGATTGAGACTGAAGGTTTCGACAAGCTGTAATCAATTTTAGACGTCTCTTGTCTGTTAAAGACAGAGTCATGGACACTGAATCTATCTGGAAACCCAGAAAGGTTACCCTTGTTTGAGGAATCAAAGAATTTTTTTTGGTAAATTGATCCTCCAACCATGATCTTGAAGAAACAACACAAGTCAATTCGTATGAGACTCTGCTAAATGTAAAGACTGAGCAAGTACCAAGATATCGTCCAAATAAGGAAATACCACAATACCCTGTTCTCTGATTACAGACAGAAGGGCACCGAGAATCTTTGTGAAAATTCTTGGAGCTGTAGCAAGGCCAAACAGTAGAGCCACAAATTGGTAATGCTTGTCTAGAAAAGAGAATCTCAGGAACTGATAATGATCTGGATGAATCGGAATATGCAGATATGCATCCTGTAAATCTATTGTGGACATATAATTCCCTTGCTGAACAAAAGGCAATATAGTCCTTACAGTTACCATCTTGAACGTTGGTATCCTTACAAAACGATTCAATAATTTTAGATCCAGAACTGGTCTGAAGGAATTCTCCTTCTTTGGTACAATGAAGAGATTTGAATAAAACCCCATCCCCTGTTCCGGAACTGGAACTGGCATAATTACTCCAGCCAACTCTAGATCTGAAACACAATTCAGAAATGCTTGAGCTTTCACTGGATTTACTGGGACACGGGAAAGAAAAAATCTCTTTGCAGGAGGTCTCATCTTGAAACCAATTCTGTACCCTTCTGAAACAATGTTCTGAATCCAAAGATTGTGAACAGAATTGATCCAAATTTCTTTGAAAAAACGTAACCTGCCCCCTACCAGCTGAACTGGAATGAGTAGAATCTAGCACAAACTTACTTCACCACCTCCCTTGGAGGCAAAGTTTGTAAAACTGATTTGTGGGTGTGGTGAGGGGTGTATTTATAGGCATTTTAAGGTTTGGGAAACTTTGCCCCTCCTGGTAGGAATGTATATCCCATACGTCACTAGCTCATGGACTCTTGTTAATTACATGAAAGAAAACATAATTTATGCTTACCTGATAAATTCCTTTCTTCTGTAGTGTGATCAGTCCACGGGTCATCATTACTTGTGGGATATTAACTGCTCCCCTACAGGAAGTGCAAGAGGATTCACCCAGCAGAGTTGCTATATAGCTCCTCCCCTCTACGTCACCTCCAGTCATTCGACCAAGGACCAACGAGAAAGGAGAAGCCAAGGGTGTAGTGGTGACTGGAGTATAATTTAAAAAATATTTACCTGCCTTAAAAAACAGGGCGGGCCGTGGACTGATCACACTACAGAAGAAAGGAATTTATCAGGTAAGCATAAATTATGTTTTCTTCTGTTAAGTGTGATCAGTCCACGGGTCATCATTACTTGTGGGATACCAATACCAAAGCAAAAGTACACGGATGACGGGAGGGATAGGCAGGCTCTTTATACAGAAGGAACCACTGCCTGAAGAACCTTTCTCCCAAAAATAGCCTCCGAGGAAGCAAAAGTGTCAAATTTGTAAAATTTGGAAAAAGTATGAAGCGAAGACCAAGTTGCAGCCTTGCAAATCTGTTCAACAGAGGCCTCATTCTTAAAGGCCCAAGTGGAAGCCACAGCTCTAGTGGAATGAGCTGTAATTCTTTCAGGAGGCTGCTGTCCAGCAGTCTCATAAGCTAAATGAATTATGCTACGAAGCCAAAAAGAGAGAGAGGTAGCAGAAGCTTTTTGACCTCTCCTCTGACCAGAGTAAACGACAAACAGGGAAGACGTTTGTCGAAAATCTTTAGTTGCCTGTAAATAAAATTTAAGGGCACGAACTACATCCAGATTGTGCAAAAGACGTTCCTTCCTCGAAGAAGGATTTGGGCACAAGGATGGAACAACAATCTCCTGATTGATATTCCTGTTAGTGACTACCTTAGGTAAGAACCCAGGCTTAGTACGCAGAACTACCTTATCCGAGTGAAAAATCAAATAAGGAGAATCACAATGTAAGGCTGATAACTCAGAGACTCTTCGAGCCGAGGAAATAGCCATTAAAAATAGAACTTTCCAAGATAACAACTTTATATCAATGGAATGAAGGGGTTCAAACGGAACACCCTGTAAAACGTTAAGAACAAGGTTTAAACTCCATGGTGGAGCCACAGCTTTAAACACAGGTTTAATCCTGGCCAAAGCCTGACAAAAAGCCTGAACGTCTGGAACTTCTGACAGACGCTTGTGTAACAGAATGGACAGAGCTGAGATCTGTCCCTTTAAGGAACTAGCGGATAACCCCTTTTCTAAACCTTCTTGTAGAAAAGACAATATCCTAGGAATCCTAACCTTACTCCAAGAGTAACCTTTGGATTCGCACCAATATAGGTATTTACGCCATATTTTATGGTAAATCTTTCTGGTGACAGGCTTCCTAGCCTGTATTAAGGTATCAATAACTGACTCAGAAAAACCACGCTTTGATAAGATCAAGCGTTCAATTTCCAAGCAGTCAGCTTCAGAGAAGTTAGATTTTGATGTTTGAAAGGACCCTGAATCAGAAGGTCCTGTTTCAGAGGTAACGACCAAGGTGGACAGAATGACATGTCCACCAGATCTGTATACCAAGTCCTGCGTGGCCATGCAGGCGCTATTAGAATCACTGATGCTTTCTCCTGTTTGATTCTGGCAATCAATCAAGGAAGCATCGGGAAAGGTGGAAACACATAAGCCATCCTGAAGGTCCATGGTGCTGTCAAGGCATCTATCAGGACCGCTCCCGGATCCCTGGATCTGGACCCGTAGCGCGGAAGCTTGGCGTTCTGTCGAGACGCCATGAGATCTATCTCTGGTTTGCCCCAACGTGGAAGTATTTGGGCAAAGACCTCTGGATGAAGTTCCCACTCCCCCGGATGAAAAGTCTGACGACTTAAGAAATCCGCCTCCCAGTTCTCCACTCCCGGGATGTGGATTGCAGACAGGTGGCAAGAGTGAGACTCTGCCCAGCGAATTATCTTCGATACTTCCATCATTGCTAGGGAGCTTCTTGTCCCTCCCTGATGGTTGATATAAGCTACAGTCGTGATGTTGTCCGACTGGAACCTGATGAACCCCCGAGTTGCTAACTGGGGCCAAGCCAGAAGAGCATTGAGGACTGCTCTCAATTCCAGAATGTTTATTGGAAGAAGACTCTCCTCCTGATTCCATAGTCCCTGAGCCTTCAGAGAATTCCAGACAGCGCCCCAACCTAGTAGGCTGGCGTCTGTTGTTACAATTGACCAGTCTGGCCTGCTGAATGGCATTCCCCTGGACAGATGTGGCCGATAAAGCCACCATAGAAGAGAATTTCTGGTCTCTTGAATGGAATGAAGGACACGGCATGCATTTTGAAGTTTTGTTAACCTGTCCTCTGTCAGGTAAATCTTCATTTCTACAGAATCTATCAGAGTCCCCAGGAAGGGAACTCTTGTGAGTGGAAAGAGAGAACTTTTCTCTTCGTTCACTTTCCATCCATGCGACCTTAGAAATGCCAGTACTATCTCTGTATGAGATTTGGCAGTTTGAAAGCTTGAAGCTTGTATCAGTATGTCGTCTAAGTACGGAGCTACTGAAATTCCTCGCGGTCTTAGTACCGCCAGAAGAGTGCCCAGAACCTTTGTGAAGATTCTTGGAGCCGTAGCCAGTCCGAATGGAAGAGCTACAAACTGGTAATGCCTGTCTAAAAAGGCAAACCTTAGATACCGGTAATGACTTCTGTGAATCGGTATGTGAAGGTAAGCATCCTTTAAATCCACTGTGGTCAAGTACTGACCCTCTTGGATCATGGGCAAAATTGTTCGAATAGTTTCCATCTTGAACGATGGAACTCTTAGGAATTTGTTTAGGATCTTTAAATCCAAGATTGGCCTGAAGGTTCCCTCTTTTTGGGAACTACAAACAGATTTGAGTAAAACCCTTGTCCTTGTTCCAACCGCGGAACTGGATGGATCACTCCCATTAATAAAAGATCTTGTACGCAGCGTAGAAACGCTTCCTTCTTTGTTAGGTTTGTTGACAACCTTGACAGATGAAATCTCCCTCTTGGGGGAGAGGATTTGAAGTCCAGAAGGTATCCCTGAGATATGATCTCTAACGCCCAGGGATCCTGAACATCTCTTGCCCAAGCCTGGGCGAAGAGGGAAAGTCTGCCCCCCACTAGATCCGGTCCCGGATCGGGGGCCCTCAATTCATGCTGTCTTAGGGGCAGCAGCAGGTTTTCTGGCCTGTTTGCCCCTGTTCCAGGACTGGTTAGGTTTCCAGCCTTGTCTGTAGCGAGCAACAGCTCCTTCCTGTCTTGGTGCAGAGGAAGTTGATGCTGCTCCTGCTTTGAAATTACGAAAGGAACGAAAATTGGACTGTCTAGCCTTGGCTTTGGCCTTGTCCTGAGGCAGGGCATGACCTTTACCTCCTGTAATGTCAGCAATAATCTCTTTCAAGCCGGGCCCGAATAAGGTCTGCCCTTTGAAAGGAATATTAAGCAATTTAGATTTAGACGTAACATCAGCTGACCAGGATTTTAGCCACAGAGCTCTGCGTGCCTGAATGGCGAATCCTGAATTTTTAGCCGCAAGTTTAGTTAAATGTACTACGGCATCTGAAATAAATGAATTAGCTAACTTAAGGAATTTAAGTTTGTGTGTGATGTCATCTAGTGTGGATGATTGAAGTGTCTCTTCCAGAGACTCAAACCAAAATGCTGCTGCAGCCGTGACAGGCGCAATACATGCAAGAGGTTGCAATATAAACCCTTGTTGAACAAACATTTTCTTAAGGTAACCCTCTAATTTTTTATCCATTGGATCTGAAAAAGCACAGCTATCCTCCACTGGGATAGTGGTACGCTTAGCTAAAGTAGAAACTGCTCCCTCCACCTTAGGGACCATTTGCCATAAGTCCCGTGTGGCGGCGTCTATTGGAAACATTTTTCTGAATATAGGAGGGGGTGAGAAAGGCACACCGGGTCTATCCCACTCCTTAGTAACAATGTCAGTAAGTCTCTTAGGTATAGGAAAAACGTCAGTACTCGTCGGTACCGCAAAATATTTATCCAACCTACACATTTTTTCTGGGATTGCAACTGTGTTACAATTATTCAGAGCCGCTAATACCTCCCCTAGTAACACACGGAGGTTCTCAAGCTTAAATTTAAAATTTGAAATGTCTGAGTCCAGTTTATTTGGATCAGAACCGTCACCCACAGAATGAAGCTCTCCGTCTTCACGTTCTGCAAACTGTGACGCAGTATCAGACATGGCCCTTGCATTATCAGCGCACTCTGTTCTCATCCCAGAGTGATCACGTTTACCTCTTAGTTCTGGTAGTTTAGCCAAAACTTCAGTCATAACAGTAGCCATATCTTGTAATGTGATTTGTAATGGCCGCCCAGATGCACTCGGCGCTACAATATCACGCACCTCCTGAGCGGGAGATGCAGGTACTGACATGTGAGGCGAGTTAGTCGGCATAACTCTCCCCTCGTTGTTTGGTGAAATATGTTCAATTTGTACAGATTGACTATTTTTTAAAGTAGCATCAATACATTTAGTACATAAATTTCTATTGGGCTCCACTTTGGCATTAACACATATAGCACAGAGATATTCCTCTGAATCAGACATGTTTAACACACTAGCAAATAAACAGCAACTTGGAAATACTTTTCAAAGTAATTTACAAATAATATGAAAACGAACTGTGCCTTTAAGAAGCACAGAAAATATTATAACAGATAAAATAATTAAGTTATAGCATCAATCTTTGTCAGAATATACAGTTTTAGCAAAGGATTGTTCCCCTCAGCAAATGATAACTAACCCAGGCAGCAGAAAAAAATACACAAATAAACGTTTTTTATATCACAGTCAATACAATCAGCACAGCTCTGCTGTGAATGATTACTTCCCTCAAAAAAGACTCTTGAGATCCCTGAACTCTGTAGAGATGAACCGGATCATGCAGGAAGAAAATGAACCTCTGACTGAGTTTTTCTGATGCATAGTGAAAGCACCAAAATGGCCCCTCCCCCACACACATAACAGTGAGAGGGATCAGTGAACTGCTCTAATTTAAATCAAAACTATTGCCAAGTGGAAAAAAAGTGCCCAAAACATTTTTTCACCCAGTACCTCAGAGAAAAAAACGTTTTTACATGCCAGCAAAAAAACGTTTTACCTCAATAATTAATTGTCATTTAAAACCTATTGCAAGTCCCTGCAAAATAGGTTAAGTCTATGTATACAGTTTAAAAGCCAGAGAAGTACCATTTCCCAGAAAACTGAAGTGTAAAATATACATACATGACAGCCTGATATCAGCTACATCTACTGCATTCAAGGCTGAGTTTACATTATAACGGTATGGCAGGATTTTCTCATCAATTCCATGTCAGAAAATAATAAACTGCTACATACCTCTTTGCAGATTAATCTGCCTGCTGTCCCCTGATCTGAAGTTTACCTCTCCTCAGATGGCCGAGAAACAGCAATATGATCTTAACTACTCCGGCTAAAATCATAGAAAAACTCAGGTAGATTCTTCTTCAAATTCTACCAGAGAAGGAATAACACACTCCGGTGCTATTATAAAATAACAAACTTTTGATTGAAGATATAAAAACTAAATATATCACCATAGTCCTCTCACACATCCTATCTAGTCGTTGGGTGCAAGAGAATGACTGGAGGTGACGTAGAGGGGAGGAGCTATATAGCAACTCTGCTGGGTGAATCCTCTTGCACTTCCTGTAGGGGAGCAGTTAATATCCCACAAGTAATGATGACCCGTGGACTGATCACACTTAACAGAAGAAAATAGATAATTCCTTTATTACCCATTCCCCAGTTTTGAATGACCAACACTTATATTAATACACGTTTTACCTCTGTGATTACCTTGTTCTAAGCCTATGCCGACTGCCCCCTTATCTCCGTTCTTTTGACAGACATGCATTTTAGCTAATCAGTGCAGACTCTTAACTCCATGGGAGTGAGCACACTTATGACACACATCAACTAACAGAGTCTAACTGTGAAAAACTGTCAAAACGTACTGAGATAAGAGGCAGTTCAATGGCTTAGAAATTAGCATATGAGCCTACCTAGGGCCAGCTTTCCACAAAGAATACCAAGAGACCAAAGCAATTTTGATGATAAAAGGAAATTGGAAGGTTGTTTTAAATGGCATGCCCTATCTAAATCATGAACGTTTAATTTTGACTAGACTGTCCCTTTAAGGGGATAATGGAAAGGGCTAATAAACCCTTATCCAGATCATCGTGCAAAAAATGTAGAATTTGCAGAATACAAGAGTTCCACCGGTAAATCCTAGACTCACATAAGGCAGACTTGTGTTTTTCACACCAGGAAAGAAAATATTGTGAGACTGTTTTTGTAACAGGCTTTCTGGCCTATATTAAGGTTTTAGCTACAGTATTAGAAAAGCCTCTTTGCTTTAAAATAAGGTGTTCACTCCCCAAGCCTTCAAGCTGAGAGACTCAGCACATAGGTTATAAAGCCGAGTAGGTGGACACATCAACACTTCCTTACATAGCAAACGCATATGAGAAGTTGTTAAATTGTCATTAGACTGTCCTAAGGGATTAATGTTAAAGTGAATGTAAAGTTTGCGGAATGAGTGCCCGGTTTTTAAAAAATCCTAATAAAAACAGGGGCACTTTCATTCATCAAACTTTACATTTCACTGGTTTTGTTAAAATACTTTTACCTTCTCTTCTTGAAAGCCGCTCCAGCGCTTCTCTAGCCCGTCGCAAGTCTCTTCATACGTCAGCAATGAGGATTCTAGCATCCTTGAATCACGGCTTCCCCGGGAGAATCATTACCTAAAGCAACGCCGTGATTGGAGGAAAGCCGAGATCATCATTTCTGACGTAGGAAGAGGCTTGCGACAGGCTGGGGAAGCGCTGGAGCGACTTTCACGAAGAAAAAGGTAAGTATTTTAACAAAACCAGTGAAATGTAAAGTTTGATGAATGAAAGTGCCCCTGTTTTTAATAGGATTAAAACACTAGCCAAAAACATGGGCACTGATTCATCAAAATTTACATTCACTTTAAAGGGACATGAAACCCAATATTTTTCTTTCATGATTCAGATAGAGAATATAATTTTAAACAATTTTCTAATTTATTTCTATTAACTAATTTGTTTCATTCTCTTGGTATCATTTGTTGAAGTAGCAGCAACCCACTAATGGTTTCTAACTGAACTCATGGGTGACCCAATCACATCCGATATATATATGCAGCTACTAATCAACAGCTAGAACCTAGGTTCTCTGCTGCTCCTGAGCTTTCCTAGATAAAGCTTTCAGCAAAGGATAACAAGAGAAGGAAGCAAATTAAATAATAGAAGTAAATAGGAAAGTTGTTTAAAATTGTATTTGCTATCTGAATCATGAAAGACAAATTTTGGGTTTCATGTTCCTTTAAGCCCTAAGACTTTAGCTGCACCAGTTCGCTCCATGACGACTTAGAATAGTAAAGACAGGCAAGTATCTAAAATTAGATTGCAGCAAAGGAATTCAGTATAACAGGCACAAAAACCCTCAGAGGAACACACATATTGACACAATATAAGAGACGTATGTCCCTGTAAAGGAATCAGGAAAAATTGGGTTCTGTCTCTTTAAAAAAAAAAAAAAATATATGTACATCCCAGTCTATTGTATAGCCAAGTAAAGGAGAAACAGAAAGTAGTAAAGACAGAGTAGGGTAAAAGAGGTGCAAACTAGAAATAAAAAAAACAAAAAACAAAAAAAAAGAAACTTGGGCTGATCTTGTGACAGTAATTTTATCAGGTAGGCATAAATTATGTTTTCTTTCTTAAGGTGGTGAAAGTCTGCGAACCATTAATATTGGGATTGAATACCCAAGATATGGAGTCAACAAAAAATGGGTGGGACAAAAGTCAGGCATCTATTTACTAGACACTACAGCCTAATGAACTTTCCTGCCAAAAGCAGCCTCAGCAGAGGCAAAAACATCAAAACAGTAGAATGTAGTAAACGTGTGTAATGATGCCTAAGTTGCTGCCTTGCATATTTAATTTACTGAAGCCCCATTCTTGAAAGCCCAGGATGTAATGTTGGAACAGGTAGAATGAGTTGTGATACGTAGAGGAGAAGACTGCCCCGCCTCCAAGTAAGCTTTATGAATCAAATCTAGATGCAGTCTTCTGGCCCTTATGCTTACCTAAAAAAGAACACACTGGTAGATTGTCTAAACTGAAAAGTAGCTTGCAGGTAATATTGTAAAGCTCTAACAACATCTGGAAACAGGGGGGTGCTACACTACTTTATGCTAGTGGTGGGGTATGATTCCTGAGTTTCCTGTTATTATTTCCATTATTATTATTAAAGGTCAAGTTTTAGCATAATTACTTTTTTGTATGAGGATGAGTGCTACAAGCTACAACCCTTTTTTTCTCTCCTGTCTATGGGAGTGTGTATTGCATATTATTGATGGGACCAGTGTTTTTATGGTCTTTTTCCTCTTATTATTAATCACAGTGCCAGTATTTATTTTTCTCTCATTTATTAAAGGACCAATAAACACAGTAGATTTGCATAATCAACAAATGCAAGATAACAAGACAATACAATAGCATTTACTCTGAATTTCAAATGAGTAGTAGATTTTTTCTAACAAATTTTAAAGTTATGTATATTTCCACTCCCCTTGTACCATGTGATAGCAATCAACCAATCACAAATGCATATACGTATAGTCTGTATAATTCCTGCACATGCTCAGTAGGAGCTGGTGACTCAAAAAGTGTAAATATAAAAGATTGTGCACATTTTTTTAATGGAAGTAAATTGGAAAGTTGTTTAAAATGACATGCTGTATCTGAATCAAGAAAAATTTATTTGACCTGAGTATCCCTTTAATCAAATAGTCTGCCTCCCAATTGTTGACTCCTGCAATGTGAATTGCTGAAACTGTATACTGATGGAACTCTGCCCAGGATAAAATGTCAGCCACTTCCTCCATTGCCAGTGCACTGCAAGTACTTTTCTGATGATTGATGTAGGCTACAACAGTCATGTTCTCCGATAGGAAACAAAGGTAAAGGAAGCTCTTTGAGAGAAGGCCAGGCCTGGAGAGCCCTAAAGATCGCACAAAGCTCTAGAGTATTGATTGGTAACCTCGCCTCCTAAGAAGATCAGACTCCCTGCAATCTCTGAGACCCCCAGACTGTGCACCAAATCGAGAGACTCACATCTGTGGTAAAAACTTCCCAAGCTGGACAAAGGAAAGAAATTCCCTCAGAGACATTCTGGAGAGATGTCAAACAAGAAAGTGATTGTCTTACTGAAAAACCTAACTGAATAATCTGAGAAAGATTGTTGCAATCCCAATTATATTGTTTCAACATGCAAAGCTGATAGTTGTTTAGAACAGTATCTGTGCATAATCTTCTTTATAGTAGTGTCTATTACATGCAGGTGTATGAAAATTGGTGTGCACTGTCCCTTTAACTAGAGAAAGCATCCTGTCATTCATGAATTCAGCCACCAGCAACATGCCTGAAAACAATGGACACACCATTTCTGGATAAAGAAGATTGAGGAGTAGGAAATAAATGATGTTCTATCAAACTTGTGATGGACATAAATCATAAATCAGTATGTACTTGTAAAGCGCGGCTAATCACCCATAAGGGTCTCAAGGCGCTGCTCATTTTATCGACCTCGGAAGGATGAAAAGGCTGAGTGGACCCCGCCGGGGATCGAACCTGCAACCCTTGGGTTTCTACAGAGCTCAGCTATCTGTCCGGCTCAGACTTAATAATGGAAGAACTCAATAAAAAAAAGTCACATTTGTAGTGGAAAAAGCTGTGATATTTTCTGTTCGAGAGGTTTTCTCTATTGTTTTGTATTTTAAGAATGATTGTAGGGGGACCATGAGGATAAACACAGGGGAATTTCCTGGTATATGGGGACTGGACTGTCCATTCTAGGATGGTTGAAACTGATTTTATCACAAATAATATTTCATAAATAACTTTTCACAAATAATTTTTAAGACTTTATTAACGGAGGGGACTGAACATAGGAGAATAATTGCTGTTCAGCATATCATGCACATGTGGACGGTGGAGAGAGGACACTATTAACCGGGGACACAATTGTATATAAGCTTATGTGATTTTAAATCTTCTAAGTAGCCGTCAATTGATTTGGGGCTACAATAAATTGTTACATAGTACACATAAATCATAGCTGCATTTTTTTTGCATTTTTCGGTTTTGCTATCTGGATAATAAGGTGCCTTCAGATCACCACTGGAACACAGTAACTTTGTTTTGTTTCTATTGTGGAGTGTTTCTGCCATAGACGAGCAGGATCCTATTAACCTGGTTCCACCACTGCTTTAAAAAAAATCAAATATAAAACAAAAACCTGGTTCCACCACTGCTTTCTAAACTAGTCCTAGAGCACAAGGATTATCACAGCATGCAAACATCAGTTGGAGTTTAAACTTATCCATTTTTTAATTATGTACTAAACATCAAAGGGGATTCAAAATGAGTGGGATGTTCATATTTCATTAATGTACTGCAGTATGTAAATAGTTAAAGGGACACTGTACCCAACATTTTTCATTCGTGATTCAGATTGAGCATGAAATTTTAAGCAACTTTCTAATTTACTCCTATTATCACATTTTCTTCATTCTCTTGGTATCTTTATTTGAAATGCAAGAATGTAAGTTTAGATGCCGGCCCATTTTTGGTGAACAACCTGGGTTGTCTTGCTGATTGGTGGATAAATTCATCCACCAATTAAAAAGTGCTGTCCAGAGTACTGAAACCAAAAAAAAAGCTTAGATACCTTCTTTTTCAAATAATGATAGCAAGAGAACGAAGAAAAATTGATAATAGGAGTAAATTAGAAAGTTGCTTAAAATCGCATGCTCTTTCTGAATTACAAAAGAAAAAAATTGGATTCAGTGTCCCTTTAAGGTGACAGTAGGAGGTGGTTAAAGTTAAAGGTAGATAATTACAAAACCTATAAATGCAGGTGTGTATGGTACTGTAAGACAGTCAATGATTAAGTGCCTGTCAGGCACAAAATGCATCTGTGTACTTGCGGTCATGTATACATTTGTTTTTAATACATTTCAATAAAGTGGCTTTTACTTTTATAAAGATTGGAAATCGGATACATCTACTTTGAGTGCATTTAGAATTCAGTTCCAACATGGTATTAGAAATTGTAGAAAAACTTTTGTTCCAGAGTTTTGCTACAATTTGTACCATATTCTGAATGTGCCCAGAAGTTTGCCTGTCACAGGCAAATTATACATGTTTGGAAGATTATCCTCAAAGTGTCTCCATAGAATTTTGGGTGGTATTGCTCCTTTGAAGGCTCTCAGCTATGCGGCTTGGAAGGTCAGGAGGGGTGCTTTTTGGACTGAATGTAAGGATCTGTAGTATTATACTGAATGCATGTACTCTATTTTGTCTATTGAGTAATTCATTAGCGCACTGTGGCTTTTTAATTGGTGAATAAATTACACTTGAATTGTTGTGCTGTCATTTTCCCTTTCAATCTCAGTTTACCAGTGTGAAAGTAATTGACGCTCCATACTAACATACAGCTGGCATTGATTAAAGAAGATTGGGACTGACCGCTTTAAATTACATATGTTCCCTTATAAGTGCTGATGTTTTTTTGATTTATTTCTTGTAAAGGAGTTTTAGTAGTTCAATATTCTTGATGAAACGGATGTGCAATGCAATGTTGTTTTTGTTTAAACTACACACAGTTAAACATTTAAAGGGACAGTAAAGACGCAAAAAATCTTTCATGATTTAAATAGGGCATGTAATTTTAAACAACATTCCAATTTACTTTTATTACCAATTTTGCTTTGTTCTCGATATTCTTAGTTGAAAGCTAAATCTAGGAGGTTCATGTGCTAATTTCTTAGACTTTGAAGACTGCCTCTAATCTGAAAGCATTTTGATAGTTTTTCACCACTAGAGGGCGTTAGTTCATGTGTTTCATATAGATAACATTGAGCTCTGGCACGTGAAGCTCCTAAGAGCAAGCACTGATTGGCTAAAAATGCATGTCTGTCAAAAGAACTGAAATAAGGTGGCAGTTTGCAAAGGTATAGATACAAGGTAATCACAGAGGTAAAAAGTATATTAATATAACAATGTTGGTTATGCAAAACTGGGGAATGGGTAATAAAGGGATTATCTACCTTTTTAAACAACAAAAATTCTGGTGTTTACTGTCCCTTTAAGAGGGAATTACATTTTGAGTTTAATGCCCCTTTAAAAGTGACATTTTTCTTGAAAATTGTTCTTGTTTAAAAATAGATAATCCCTTTATTATCCATTCCACACTATTGCATAACCAACACGATTATAGTAATACAATTTTTACCTTAGAAACAGGCAAAGTTAGAGTTAATAACGTACTGTATAATTAATATAACAATGTTAGTTATGCAACAAAAAAATCAAATAAAACAAAAATCAAATATAAAACAAAAAAAAAATCAAGTAGACTGTCCCTTTAATCCTTTTTTTGAGCAAAAAATGTTTTACATGTTTAAATGAAGCCAATATAGATGGACAATAGGCATTTTTATTGTTAAATGTTTATTCAATTTTTATAGTTAAAATCTAACTGCTCCAAAAAGTGTTATTCTGAACAGACAATATGATTTACCTGGAAAGTCAGAATTTCCAGATGTGGACTTGTTAGTCTTCATAGCTGTTAAAAAAAGAGATAAAAAAGAGATAGTTAAGTTTGCACCTTGTAAATTCATATATTTCCTTTATTTTTTTCTAGAAGTTGAAAGTTACTAAAAAATGACCCACCTTAAAGGGATACTAAACCCAATTTTTTTCTTTCATGATTCAAATAGAGCATGCAATTTTAAGCAACTTTCTAATTTACTCATATTACCACATTTTCTTCGTTCTCTTGGTATCTTTATTTAAAAAGCAGGAATGTAAAACTTAGGAGCCGGCCCATTTTAGGTTCAGCACCCTGAATAGTGCTTGCTTATTGGTGGCTACATAAGGCACCGAATATGCAAGCGTAACCCAGGTTCTAAACCAAAAGTGGGAGGGGGCTCCTAAGCTTTACATTTTGGCTTTTTAAATAAAGATACCAAGAGAATGAAGAATCATTGATAATAGGAGAAATTTGAAAGTTGCTTAAAATTGCATGCTCTATCTGAATCATTAAAGAAAAAATTTGGGTTTAGTATCCCTTTAATCTACTGTGGTTTTCTTTACTAGGTGTATAGGCATTAAAATATAATCCATTGCAATGTGGTATTCTATTTAAGATACAATGTATATTTACAAACAGGTATGTTTGTAGGTAACATACTATAAAGTGACGTAAAACGTATTTTACAAAATACACCAGTATAAGGTACCTTATTTTTTGAAAACAAATATAAGGATAGATATATGCATTGTAAAAATAATTTTCATACAGTTTAAAATAAACCAAAGTCGGTCAAAATGTCTCATGTAAGTCTTTGCATAAGGCGAAGACCAAATAATTGGTTTGTAGTGTAATTTTGTGCCACTTTATTCATTTATGTTTTTATCAAACAGCTGGTAAAATAATTCCACAAGGTGTTTTGTTTATATTAAACTAGGCAAAAACGTTTAAAAATAAAAACCAATAAAAATAAGTTCACAACTACAGCAAAAAGGATATGGTTCACAACAAATGTTGTGTCAATCATCATAAAAGACTGTATACTGTCTGGTGACAAAGAGGCTGCTTTACAAAACTGCTAATGCAAAAACTTAAGTGGTGTGTTAATATGAATTGAGCACAAGGCTAAGGTCCAAATGAGAATAAAACAAAAGGGTAGAGTTCCTCCAGATAGTCAGATGAAGATCAAGATTGAAAAAAGAAAATTTATGCTTACCTGATAAATGTATTTCTTTTTTGACATGAGTCCACGGATCATCTTAATTACTAATGGGATATTCACCTCTTGGTCAGCAGGAGGAGGCAAAGAGCACCACAGCAGAGCTGTTAAAAAGCTCCTCCCTTCCCTCCCACTCCAGTCATTCGACCAAAGTTAGGAAGAGAAAGGAAAAGCCAAGGTGCAGAGGTGTCTGAAGTTTACAATAACCCACAACCTGTGTAAAAGAACAGGACGGGTCGTGGACTCATCGTGTCAAAAAAGAAATACATTTTTCAGGTAAGCATAAATTTTCTTTTCTTTTTAAAGACACAATGAGTCCACGGATCATCTTAATTACTAATGGGATTCAATACCCAAGCTAGAGTACACAGATGATACGGGAGAGACAAGACAGGTAACCTAAATGGAAGGCACCACTGCTTCAAAAACCTTTCTCCCAAAAACGGCCTCAGCCGAAATAAAAGTATCAAATTTGAAGAACTTTGAAAAAGTGTGAAGAGAAGACCAAGTTGCAGCCTTGCAAATCTGTTCCACACAAGCTTCATTCATGAATGCTCATGAGGAAGCAACAGCCCTCGTGGAATGAGCCGTAACTCTCAAGAGGCTGCAGTCCAGCAGTCTCATATGCAAAACGTATTATACTCTTCAGCCAAAAAGAAAGAGAAGTAGCCATAGCTTTCTGTCCCATACGTTTTCCTGAGAAAACCACAAATAAAGAAGAAGACTGATGAAAGTCCTTAGTTGCCTGTAAATAAAACTTTAAAGCACGGACCACGTGCAAATTGTGCAGAAGACTTTCCTTCTTAGAAGAAGGATTAGAACACATGGAAGGAACAACAATCTCCTGATTAATGTTCCGGTCAGAAACAAACTTAGGAAGAAAACCTAAATTGGTACATACAACTACCTTATCTGAATGGAAAACAAGATAAGGAGACTCATACTGTAAAGCCAAGAGCCCCGACACTCTCTGAGCAAAAGAAAACATAATTTATGCTTACCTGATAAATTCCTTTCTTCTGTAGTGTGATCAGTCCACGGGTCATCATTACTTCTGGGATATTACTCCTCCCCAACAGGAAGTGCAAGAGGATTCACCCAGCAGAGCTGTATATAGCTCCTCCCCTCTACGTCACTCCCAGTCATTCGACCAAGGACCAACGAGAAAGGAAAAGCCAAGGGTGAAGTGGTGACTGGAGTATAAATTAAAAAATATTTACCTGCCTTAAAAACAGGGCGGGCCGTGGACTGATCACACTACAGAAGAAAGGAATTTATCAGGTAAGCATAAATTATGTTTTCTTCTGTTAAGTGTGATCAGTCCACGGGTCATCATTACTTCTGGGATACCAATACCAAAGCAAAAGTACACGGATGACGGGAGGGATAGGCAGGCTCTTTATACAGAAGGAACCACTGCCTGAAGAACCTTTCTCCCAAAAATAGCCTCCGATGAAGCAAAAGTGTCAAATTTGTAAAATTTGTAAAAAGTATGAAGCGAAGACCAAGTTGCAGCCTTGCAAATCTGTTCAACAGAGGCCTCATTCTTGAAGGCCCAAGTGGAAGCCACAGCTCTAGTAGAATGAGCTGTAATTCTTTCAGGAGGCTGCTGTCCAGCAGTCTCATAAGCTAAACGAATTATGCTACGAAGCCAAAAAGAAAGAGAGGTAGCGGAAGCTTTTTGACCTCTCCTCTGCCCAGAGTAAATGACAAACAGAGAAGACGTTTGTCGAAATTCCTTAGTTGCCTGTAAGTAAAATTTTAGAGCACGGACTACATCCAGGTTGTGCAGTAGACGTTCCTTCTTTGAAGAAGGATTTGGGCATAAAGAAGGAACAACAATCTCTTGATTGATATTCCTGTTAGTAACTACCTTAGGTAAGAACCCAGGTTTAGTACGCAGGACAACCTTATCCGAATGAAAAATCAAATAAGGAGAATCACAATGTAAGGCTGATAATTCAGAGACTCTTCGAGCCGAGGAAATAGCCATTAAAAATAGAACTTTCCAAGATAACAACTTTATATCAATGGAATGAAGGGGTTCAAACGGAACGCCCTGTAAAACATTAAGAACAAGGTTTAAACTCCATGGTGGAGCAACAGTTTTAAACACAGGCTTAATCCTGGCCAAAGCCTGACAAAAAGCCTGGACGTCAGGAACTTCTGACAGACGTTTGTGTAACAGAATGGACAGAGCTGAAATCTGTCCCTTTAATGAACTAGCAGATAAACCCTTTTCTAAACCTTCTTGTAGAAAAGACAATATCCTAGGAATCCTAACCTTACTCCAAGAGTAACCTTTGGATTCACACCAATATAGGTATTTACGCCATATCTTATGGTAAATCTTTCTGGTAACAGGTTTCCTAGCCTGTATTAAGGTATCAATAACTGACTCAGAAAACCCACGTCTTGATAAAATCAAGCGTTCAATTTCCAAGCAGTCAGCTTCAGAGAAGTTAGATTTTGATGTTTGAAGGGACCCTGTATCAGAAGGTCCTGTTTCAGAGGTAGAGACCAAGGTGGACAGGATGACATGTCCACCAGGTCTGCATACCAAGTCCTGCGTGGCCACGCAGGTGCTATTAGAATCACTGATGCTCTCTCTTGTTTGATTCTGGCAATCAATCGAGGAAGCAACGGGAAGGGTGGAAACACGTAAGCCATCCTGAAGTCCCAAGGTGCTGTCAGAGCATCTATCAGGACTGCTCCTGGATCCCTGGATCTGGACCCGTAACGAGGAAGCTTGGCGTTCTGTCGAGACGCCATGAGATCTATCTCTGGTTTGCCCCAACGTCGAAGTATTTGGGCAAAGACCTCCGGATGAAGTTCCCACTCCCCCGGATGAAAAGTCTGACGACTTAAGAAATCCGCCTCCCAGTTCTCCACTCCCGGGATGTGGATTGCTGACAGGTGGCAAGAGTGAGACTCTGCCCAGCGAATTATCTTTGATACTTCCATCATAGCTAGGGAGCTTCTTGTCCCTCCCTGATGGTTGATGTAAGCTACAGTCGTGATGTTGTCCGACTGAAACCTGATGAACCCCCGAGTTGTCAACTGGGGCCAAGCCAGGAGGGCATTGAGAACTGCTCTCAATTCCAGAATGTTTATTGGCAGGAGACTCTCCTCCTGACTCCATAGTCCCTGAGCCTTCAGAGAATTCCAGACGGCACCCCAACCTAGAAGGCTGGCGTCTGTTGTTACAATTGTCCAGTCTGGTCTGCTGAATGGCATCCCCCTGGACAGATGTGGCCGAGAAAGCCACCATAGAAGAGAATTTCTGGTCTCTTGATCCAGATTCAGAGAAGGGGATAAGTCTGAGTAATCCCCATTCCACTGACTTAGCATGCACAGTTGCAGTGGTCTGAGGTGTAAGCGTGCAAAGGGTACTATGTCCATTGCCGCTACCATTAAGCCGATTACCTCCATGCATTGAGCCACTGACGGGTGTTGAATGGAATGAAGGGTGCGGCAAGCACTTTGAAGTCTTGTTAGCCTGTCCTTTGTCAGGTAAATCTTCATTTCTACAGAATCTATAAGAGTCCCCAGGAAGGGAACTCTTGTGAGTGGAACGAGTGAACTTTTCTTTTCATTCACCTTCCATCCATGTGACCTTAGAAATGCCAGCACTAACTCTGTATGAGACTTGGCAGTTTGAAAGCTTGAAGCTTGTATCAGAATGTCGTCTAGGTAAGGAGCTACCGAGATTCCCCGCGGTCTTAGTACCGCCAGAAGAGCACCCAGAACCTTTGTGAAGATTCTTGGAGCTGTAGCCAATCCGAATGGAAGAGCCACAAACTGGTAATGCCTGTCTAGGAAGGCAAACCTTAGGTACCGATAATGATCTTTGTGAATCGGTATGTGAAGGTAAGCATCTTTTAAATCTACAGTGGTCATGTACTGACCCTCTTGGATCATAGGTAAAATTGTCCGAATAGTCTCCATCTTGAACGATGGAACTCTTAGGAATTTGTTTAGGATCTTTAAGTCCAGGATTGGTCTGAAAGTTCCCTCTTTTTTGGGAACCACAAACAGATTTGAGTAAAACCCCTGTCCCTGTTCCGATCGTGGAACTGGATGGATTACTCCCATTAACAAGAGCTCTTGTACGCAGCGTAGAAACGCCTCTTTCTTTGTCTGGATTGTTGACAATCTTGACAGATGAAATCTCTCTCTTGGAGGAGAGTATTTGAAGTCCAGTAGGTATCCCTGAGATATTATCTCTAGCGCCCAGGGATCCTGAACATCTCTTGCCCAAGCCTGGGCGAAGAGAGAAAGTCTGCCCCCCACTAGATCCGATCCCGGATCGGGGGCCCTCAATTCATGCTGTTTTAGGGGCAGCAGCAGGTTTCCTAGTCTGCTTGACCTTGTTCCAGGACTGGTTAGGTTTCCAGCCTTGTCTGTAGCGAGCAACAGCTCCTTCCTGTTTTGGTGCAGAGGAAGTTGATGCTGCTCCTGCTTTGAAAAATACGAAAGGAACGAAAATTAGACTGTCTAGTCTTGGCTTTGGCTTTGTCCTGAGGCAGGGCATGGCCTTTACCTCCTGTAATGTCAGCGATAATCTCTTTCAACCCGGGCCCGAATAAGGTCTGCCCTTTGAAAGGTATATTAAGCAATTTAGACTTAGAAGTAACATCAGCTGACCAGGATTTTAGCCACAGCGCCCTGCGTGCCTGAATGGCGAATCCTGAATTTTTCGCCGTAAGTTTAGTAAGATGTACTACGGCCTCCGAAATTAAAGAATTAGCTAGTTTAAGGACTCTAAGCCTGTCCGTAAGGTCGTCCAGAGTAGCTGAACCAATGTTCTCTTCCAGAGACTCAATCCAGAATGCCGCTGCAGCCGTGATCGGCGCAATGCATGCAAGGGGTTGCAATATAAAACCTTGTTGAACAAACATTTTCTTAAGGTAACCCTCTAACTTTTTATCCATTGGATCTGAAAAAGCACAGCTATCCTCCACCGGGATAGTGGTACGCTTAGCTAAGGTAGAAACTGCTCCCTCCACCTTAGGGACCGTTTGCCATAAGTCCCTTGTGGTGGCGTCTATTGGAAACATTTTTCTAAATATCGGAGGGGGTGAGAACGGCACACCGGGTCTATCCCACTCCTTAGTAACAATTTCAGTAAGTCTCTTAGGTATAGGAAAAACCTCAGTACTCGTCGGCACCGCAAAATATTTATCCAACCTACACATTTTCTCTGGTATTGCAACTGTGTTACAATCATTCAGAGCCGCTAACACCTCCCCTAGTAATACACGGAGGTTTTCCAGTTTAAATTTAAAATTTGAAATATCTGAATCCAGTCTGTTTGGATCAGAACCGTCACCCACAGAATGAAGTTCTCCGTCCTCATGTTCTGCCACCTGTGACGCAGTGTCTGACATGGCCCTAATATTATCAGCGCACTCTGTTCTCACCCCAGAGTGATCACGCTTACCTCTTAGTTCTGGTAATTTAGCCAAAACCTCAGTCATAACAGTAGCCATATCCTGTAATGTGATTTGTAATGGCCGCCCAGATGTACTCGGCGCTACAATATCACGCACCTCCCTCTGAGCGGGAGATGTAGGTACTGACACGTGAGGCGAGTTAGTCGGCATAACTCTCCCCTCGTTGTTTGGTGAAATTTGTTCAATTTGTACAGATTGACTTTTATTTAAAGTAGCATCAATACAGTTAGTACATAAATTTCTATTGGGCTCCACTTTGGCATTGCAACAAATGACACAGGTATCATCCTCTGAATCAGACATGTTTAACACACTAGCAAATAAACTTGCAACTTGGAAATACAATTCAATTAGAATAATATTAAAACGTACTGTGCCTTTAAGAAGCACAGAAGATTTATGACAGTTGAAAATTAATAAATTGAAACAGTTATAGCCTCAATCCTTGTAAACAACACAACTTTAGCAAAGGTTTAATCCCATTAGCAAAGATAACAAATTCTGAAAGCAGGAAACAAATTACAGAATAAACGTTTTTTATCTCAGTCAAACTATAATTCTCACAGCTCTGCTGAGAGAAATTACCTCCCTCAAAATAAGTTTTGAAGACCCCTGAGCTCTGTAGAGATGAACCGGATCATGCAGGGAATACAATGAGTTGCTGACTGAAATATTTGATGCTTAGTAAAAGCGCCAAAAAACGGCCCCTCCCCCTCACACACAGCAGTGAGGGAGAACAGAAACTGTCAGAAAACAGATTAAGCAACTGCCAAGTGGAAAAATAGTGCCCAACATTTATTCACTCAGTACCTCAGCAAATGAAAACGATTTTACATTCCAGCAAAAACGTTAAACATAATCTCTAGTTATTAAACAGCTTTATGTATTTCATACAGTGTAATTCTAGTGAAGTACCATTCCCCAGAATACTGAAGTGTAAAGTATACATACATGACATTATATCGGTATGGCAGGATTTTCTCATCAATTCCATTGTCAGAAAATAAAAACTGCTACATACCTCTATGCAGATTCATCTGCCCGCTGTCCCCTGATCTGAAGTTTACCTCTCCTCAGATGGCCGAGAAACAGCAATATGATCTTAACTACTCCGGCTAAAATCATAACAAAAACTCTTGTAGATTCTTCTTCAAACTCTGCCAGAGAGATAATAACACACTCCGGTGCTATTTTAAAATAACAAACTTTTGATTGAAGATATAAAACTAAGTATAATCACCATAGTCCTCTCACACATCCTATCTAGTCGTTGGGTGCAAGAGAATGACTGGGAGTGACGTAGAGGGGAGGAGCTATATACAGCTCTGCTGGGTGAATCCTCTTGCACTTCCTGTTGGGGAGGAGTAATATCCCAGAAGTAATGATGACCCGTGGACTGATCACACTTAACAGAAGAAATAGCCACAAGAAATAAAACTTTCCAAGATAACAACTTAATATCTAAGGAATGCATAGGCTCAAACGGAGCCCCTAGAAGAAATTTGAGAAATAAATTCAGACTCCATGGACAAGTAACTGGTTTGAACACAGGCCTGATCCTGACCAAGGCCTGACAAAAAGATTGAACATCTGGAACATCTACCAGACATTTGTGTAACAAAATAGATAAGGCAGAGATTTGACCCTATAGGTAACTCGTTGACAAGCCCTTCTCCAAACCCTCTTGGATAAAAGACAAAATTTTAGGAATCCTAACTCTACTCCATGGGTAGCCCTTGGATTCACACCAATAAAGATATTTACGCCAAATCTTATGGTAAATCTTTCTAGTCACAGGCTTACGAGCCTGAATCATGGTCTCTATGACCGAATCAGAAAAATCCTGCTTTAATAAAAACAGAATTTATGTTTACCTGATAAATTACTTTCTCCAACGGTGTGTCCGGTCCACGGCGTCATCCTTACTTGTGGGATATTCTCTTCCCCAACAGGAAATGGCAAAGAGCCCAGCAAAGCTGGTCACATGATCCATCCTAGGCTCCGCCTTCCCCAGTCATTCGACCGACGTAAAGGAGGAATATTTGCATAGGAGAAATCATATGATACCGTGGTGACTGTAGTTAAAGAAAATAAATTATCAGACCTGATTAAAAAACCAGGGCGGGCCGTGGACCGGACACACCGTTGGAGAAAGTAATTTATCAGGTAAACATAAATTCTGTTTTCTCCAACATAGGTGTGTCCGGTCCACGGCGTCATCCTTACTTGTGGGAACCAATACCAAAGCTTTAGGACACGGATGAAGGGAGGGAGCAAATCAGGTCACCTAGATGGAAGGCACCACGGCTTGCAAAACCTTTCTCCCAAAAATAGCCTCAGAAGAAGCAAAAGTATCAAATTTGTAAAATTTAGTAAAAGTGTGCAGTGAAGACCAAGTCGCTGCCTTACATATCTGATCAACAGAAGCCTCGTTCTTGAAGGCCCATGTGGAAGCCACAGCCCTAGTGGAATGAGCTGTGATTCTTTCAGGAGGCTGCCGTCCGGCAGTCTCGTAAGCCAATCTGATGATGCTTTTAAGCCAAAAAGAGAGAGAGGTAGAAGTTGCTTTTTGACCTCTCCTTTTACCAGAATAAACAACAAACAAGGAAGATGTTTGTCTAAAATCCTTTGTAGCATCTAAATAGAATTTTAGAGCACGAACTACATCCAAATTGTGCAACAAACGTTCCTTCTTCGAAACTGGATTCGGACACAAAGAAGGCACGACTATCTCCTGGTTAATGTTTTTGTTAGAAACAACTTTCGGAAGAAAACCAGGTTTAGTACGCAAAACCACCTTATCTGCATGGAACACCAGATAAGGAGGAGAACACTGCAGAGCAGAAAATTCTGAAACTCTTCTAGCAGAAGAAATTGCAACCAAAAACAAAACTTTCCAAGATAATAACTTAATATCAACGGAATGTAAGGGTTCAAACGGAACCCCCTGAAGAACTGAAAGAACTAAATTGAGACTCCAAGGAGGAGTCAAAGGTTTGTAAACAGGCTTGATTCTAACCAGAGCCTGAACAAAGGCTTGAACATCTGGCACAGCCGCCAGCTTTTTGTAAAGTAACACAGACAAGGCAGAAATCTGTCCCTTCAGAGAACTTGCAGATAATCCTTTCTCCAAACCTTCTTGAAGAAAGGATAGAATCTTAGGAATTTTTATCTTGTCCCAAGGGAATCCTTTAGATTCACACCAACAGATATATTTTTTCCATATTTTGTGGTAGATTTTTCTAGTTACAGGCTTTCTGGCCTGAACAAGAGTATCAATGACAGAATCTGAGAACCCTCGCTTTGATAAGATCAAGCGTTCAATCTCCAAGCAGTCAGTTGGAGTGAGACCAGATTCGGATGTTCGAACGGACCTTGAACAAGAAGGTCTCGTCTCAAAGGTAGCTTCCATGGTGGAGCCGATGACATATTCACCAGGTCTGCATACCAAGTCCTGCGTGGCCACGCAGGAGCTATCAAGATCACCGATGCCCTCTCCTGATTGATCCTGGCTACCCGCCTGGGGATGAGAGGAAACGGCGGGAATACATAAGCTAGTTTGAAGGTCCAAGGTGCTACTAGTGCATCTACTAGAGTCGCCTTGGGATCCCTGGATCTGGACCCGTAGCAAGGAACCTTGAAGTTCTGACGAGAGGCCATCAGATCCATGTCTGGAATGCCCCACAATTGAGTAATTTGGGCAAAGATTTCCGGATGGAGTTCCCACTCCCCCGGATGAAATGTCTGACGACTCAGAAAATCCGCTTCCCAATTTTCCACTCCTGGGATGTGGATTGCAGACAAGTGGCAGGAGTGAGCCTCCGCCCATTGAATGATTTTGGTCACTTCTTCCATCGCCAGGGAACTCCTTGTTCCCCCCTGATGGTTGATGTACGCAACAGTCGTCATGTTGTCTGATTGAAACCGTATGAATTTGGCCTTTGCTAGCTGAGGCCAAGCCTTGAGAGCATTGAATATCGCTCTCAGTTCCAGAATATTTATCGGGAGAAGAGATTCTTCCCGAGACCAAAGACCCTGAGCTTTCAGGGGTCCCCAGACCGCGCCCCAGCCCACCAGACTGGCGTCGGTCGTGACAATGACCCACTCTGGTCTGCGGAAGCTCATCCCCTGTGACAGGTTGTCCAGGGACAGCCACCAACGGAGTGAATCTCTGGTCCTCTGATCTACTTGTATCGTCGGAGACAAGTCTGTATAATCCCCATTCCACTGACTGAGCATGCACAGTTGTAATGGTCTTAGATGAATTCGCGCAAAAGGAACTATGTCCATTGCCGCTACCATCAAACCTATTACTTCCATGCACTGCGCTATGGAAGGAAGAGGGACAGAATGAAGTATTTGACAAGAGTTTAGAAGTTTTGATTTTCTGGCCTCTGTCAGAAAGATCCTCATTTCTAAGGAGTCTATTATTGTTCCCAAGAAGGGAACCCTTGTTGACGGAGATAGAGAACTTTTTTCTATGTTCACTTTCCACCCGTGAGATCTGAGAAAGGCCAGGACAATGTCCGTGTGAGCCTTTGCTTGTGGAAGGGACGACGCTTGAATCAGTATGTCGTCCAAGTAAGGTACTACTGCAATGCCCCTTGGTCTTAGCACCGCTAGAAGGGACCCTAGTACCTTTGTGAAAATTCTTGGAGCAGTGGCTAATCCGAACGGAAGTGCCACAAACTGGTAATGCTTGTCCAGAAATGCGAACCTTAGGAACCGATGATGTTCCTTGTGGATAGGAATATGTAGATACGCATCCTTTAAATCCACCGTGGTCATGAATTGACCTTCCTGGATGGAAGGAAGAATTGTTCGAATGGTTTCCATTTTGAACGATGGAACCTTGAGAAACTTGTTTAGGATCTTGAGATCTAAGATTGGTCTGAATGTTCCCTCTTTTTTGGGAACTACGAACAGATTGGAGTAGAACCCCATCCCTTGTTCTCCTAATGGAACAGGATGAATCACTCCCATTTTTAACAGGTCTTCTACACAATGTAAGAATGCCTGTTTTTTTATGTGGTCTGAAGACAATTGAGACCTGTGGAACCTCCACCTTGGGGGAAGCCCCTTGAATTCCAGAAGATAACCTTGGGAGACTATTTCTAGCGCCCAAGGATCCAGAACATCTCTTGCCCAAGCCTGAGCGAAGAGAGAGAGTCTGCCCCCCACCAGATCCGGTCCCGGATCGGGGGCCAACATCTCATGCTGTCTTGGTAGCAGTGGCAGGTTTCTTGGCCTGCTTACCTTTGTTCCAGCCTTGCATTGGCCTCCAGGCTGGCTTGGCTTGAGAAGTATTACCCTCTTGCTTAGAGGACGTAGCACTTGGGGCTGGTCCGTTTCTGCGAAAGGGACGAAAATTAGGTTTATTTTTGGCCTTGAAAGACCTATCCTGAGGAAGGGCGTGGCCCTTGCCCCCAGTGATATCAGAAATAATCTCTTTCAAGTCAGGGCCAAACAGCATTTTCCCCTTGAAAGGAATGTTAAGCAATTTGTTCTTGGAAGACGCATCCGCTGACCAAGATTTTAGCCAAAGCGCTCTGCGCGCCACAATAGCAAACCCAGAATTTTTCGCCGCTAATCTAGCCAATTGCAAAGTGGCGTCTAGGGTGAAAGAGTTAGCCAATTTGAGAGCATGAATTCTGTCCAAAATCTCCTCATAAGAAGAATCTTTATTGAGCGCCTTTTCTAGTTCATCGAACCAGAAACACGCTGCTGTAGTGACAGGAACAATGCATGAAATTGGTTGTAGAAGGTAACCTTGCTGAACAAACATCTTTTTAAGCAAACCCTCTAATTTTTTATCCATAGGATCTTTGAAAGCACAACTATCTTCTATGGGTATAGTGGTGCGTTTGTTTAGAGTAGAAACCGCCCCCTCGACCTTGGGGACTGTCTGCCATAAGTCCTTTCTGGGGTCGACCATAGGAAACAATTTCTTAAATATAGGGGGAGGGACGAAAGGTATGCCGGGCCTTTCCCATTCTTTATTTACAATGTCCGCCACCCGCTTGGGTATAGGAAAAGCTTCGGGGGGCCCCGGGACCTCTAGGAACTTGTCCATTTTACATAATTTCTCTGGAATGACCAAATTCTCACAATCATCCAGAGTAGATAACACCTCCTTAAGCAGGGCGCGGTGATGTTCCAATTTAAATTTTTTTTTTTTTTTTTTTTTTTTTTTTTTTTTTCAAAAGCTTTATTGATGTGAATAAACAATTTACACTCAATGAGCAAGTAAGAAGAAACATTTCGGTTACATTCTAGAGTAGAGGTCATACAAATCAATATTCTTCATAACCAAACTATATTTCACATCAAAACCTATTGATTTCGGTCATCAGGATTCTTCCGATGACGAAAATTAAAATGTCCAGTTTTTAATTTTATTCAGTCTTTGAGTATTCTATATTGCAAGCTCAGAATTCAGCAGCGAGTTGCGTTTGATATATTGGTAGTGCAAAAGCATAGGTGGAAGGGAGAGAAGGAGAAAAAGTGGAGTTAGTGAAGAGAAAATGAGAAGAGACTGAGGGCGAGAGGAGAGAGAAAGAGAAGAAAAAAAAAAAAAAAAAAAAAAAAAAAAAAAAGGGGGAGGGACAGGGGTTCTAGTGCTGAAGGGGGACTCTAGATTGTTTTGTGCCAGAGGGCCAGTATCAACTCATATGTCTCTAGGTTGTGTGTTTTCAAGTAGTGGAATCTCTCCATGAGGAGAGTGGCCCCAATCTGAGATCGCCACTCCTCGATGGAAGGAGTGATCTGTGTTTTCCATTTTCTGGGAATTAAAAGCTTGGCTCCCGTGATCATTATCAGCAAAAGCGCTAAGTGTGCAGCACTTTGTGTCTTAGGCAGGTTCAGGAATAAGAGTGTTTCTGGTGAGTTAGGGACATTAACATTAAGGATTTCAGACATTTCCTTGAAAACTCCCGACCAGAAGTTCGCAAGGTTTGGGCAGTACCACCAGATGTGTAGCAATGATCCGTCTGCTCCGCAACTCCTCCAGCAGGTGGAGCTGAGGGCCGGGAACATTTTTTGCAGTCTCGTCGGGGTAAGATACCATCTACTAAGGAGCTTAATGTGGGACTCTTGGATATATGCTGATACCGAGGTCTTTCTAGCTAGGGCAAAGGCCCTAATCCAAGCCGTACTTTCAAGTTCAGAGTTCAAATCCCTATGCCATTGGCTTGTATAGGTGGGGAGTGTGTCCGCCCCAGGGACGAGCAAAATCTTATATATCAACGAGATCAGGTGTTTGAGGGCGTTTGCTGAGTGACAAAGAGCCTCAAAAGGTGTTAGTTCCCTGCCCATGTCTTGTTTGTTTCTATGGGTCTTTATAAAGTGTGTCAGCTGGTTGTAATGTAGCCAAGAA
Organism: Bombina bombina; assembly: GCF_027579735.1. Lineage (NCBI taxonomy): Eukaryota > Metazoa > Chordata > Amphibia > Anura > Bombinatoridae > Bombina > Bombina bombina. The sequence goes on from NC_069504.1 coordinate 619,820,288, forward strand.
CTAAATATATCTGTGTGGATATCCCTCAATCTGTCCCATGGCAATAAGGACCCGCTTTCTGTTATACTTCGCATCGAACCCTCCTTCAAGCTGTATGGTTTAGCCCTGCGGGAGCCCAGTTTATGGAAAGGGAGGTCAGGGTTCTCTATGATTGGTGTGAGGGGGGAATATCTTGTGGATATATGTGATGTAGTGGCCAGAATGTCATCCCATGTTCGGAGAGTCTCTGTCAGTAAGTGGTAACTTCGGATGACCCTAGATCTTTTAGAGGGGGTGGTCCAGGCCAGAGTACCCAAATTGTTTATTTTAAGGATTTTTCTGTCTACCTGTGTCCAAGCTTTCTGCTCTATATTATGTGACCGCTCGACTATCCTTTGTAAGATAACCGCGGATCTGTATGCTTTTAAGTCGGGGAGGCCTAGCCCCCCCCTGTCTCTAGGTAGATACATGGTGCGTCTGGGTAGCCGAGGCCTGACCTTGGCCCATACATATTGTTCTATTATTTTTTGGAGCTGGTCCAAGTAACCGGGCGGTAGGGCAATAGGGACCGTCTGAAAGATGTAAAGAATCCTGGGGAGAATGTTCATTTTAATGACTCCTACTCTTCCCAGCCATGAGATAGGGCTGTTGACCCAGGAAGAAAGATCTGCTGCTATGTTATGTTTAAGAGTCCCATAGTTATGCTTGAAAAGGTCAGAGGGGTCTGAGGTGAGGTATATTCCTAGGTATTTTAGCTTTTCTTTGGCGATTTTGATGTTATAATTTTTCTGTAGGGATTGTATGATTGTGGGGCATGTGTTAATATTTAGAAGTTCCGATTTGCCGAGGTTAAGAAGAAAATTGGATACATCACCGTATGCCCTTAACTCTTTGAGAAGCTCAGGGAGAGATGTGTCTGCGTTTGTAATGGTGTATAGGACGTCATCGGCATATAAGGCTTGTTTGTATTCAGCGTTATCAATCTGTAATCCAGTAATATTTTGATTCCGTCTAACCCTCTGGGCTAAGGCCTCTATCGACAGGGCAAATAATAGAGGGGATAGGGGGCACCCCTGCCTAGTACCATTACTAATGGGGAAATACTCAGACAGCGTCCCATTCACTCTGATCCTGGCGTTAGGGCTCGAGTAAAGTGCAAAAACTGTGTTTAAGAAAGCGTTTTTAAATCCCATCTTTTCCATGACCCGACGCAGAAAAAGCCAATCGACCCTGTCGAAGGCCTTCTCCGCGTCGGTTGATAATAGAACCATTGGAGTCTTTGAGACTCTGGCGTGGGAAATTAGTTGAAGAACTTTGGCGGTGTTGTCCCTAGCCTCCCTCCCGGGGACGAAACCTACTTGGTCATTGGAAACAAGTTCTGGAAGATATTTATTTAGGCGATTCGCCAAAATTTTTGCTAACAATTTCATGTCCGTATTGATTAGGGATATGGGTCTAAAGTTTTCAGGGGCTTCTGTTCCAATTTAAATTTAAATGTAATCACATCAGGTTCAGCTTGTTGAGAAATTTTCCCTGAATCTGAAATTTCTCCCTCAGACAAAACCTCCCTGGCCCCCTCAGACTGGTGTAGGGGCACTTCAGAACCAATATCATCAGCGTCCTCATGCTCTTCAGTATTTTCTAAAACAGAGCAGTCGCGCTTTCGCTGATAAGTGGGCATTTTGGCTAAAATGTTTTTGATAGAATTATCCATTACAGCCGTTAATTGTTGCATAGTAAGGAGTATTGGCGCACTAGATGTACTAGGGGCCTCCTGTGTGGGCAAGACTGGTGTAGACGAAGGAGGGGATGATGCAGTACCATGCTTACTCCCCTCACTTGAGGAATCATCTTGGGCATCATTTTCTCTAAATTTTGTGTCACATAAATCACATCTATTTAAATGAGAAGGAACCTTGGCTTCCCCACATACAGAACACAGTCTATCTGGTAGTTCAGACATGTTAAACAGGCATAAACTTGATAACAAAGTACAAAAAACGTTTTAAAATAAAACCGTTACTGTCACTTTAAATTTTAAACTGAACACACTTTATTACTGCAAATGTGAAAAAGTATGAAGGAATTGTTCAAAATTCACCAAAATTTCACCACAGTGTCTTAAAAGTATTGCACACCAAATTTGAAAGCTTTAACTCTTAAAATAACGGAACCGGAGCAGTTTTTATATTTAACCCCTTAACAGTCCCTGGTATCTGCTTTGCTGAGACCCAACCAAGCCCAAAGGGGAATACGATACCAAATGACGCCTTCAGAAAGTCTTTTCTATGTATCAGAGCTCCTCACACATGCATCTGCATGTCATGCTTCCCAAAAACAAGTGCGCAATAGAGGCGCGAAAATGAGGCTCTGCCTATGATTAGGGAAAGCCCCTAGAGAATAAGGTGTCCAATACAGTGCCTGCCGGTTATTTTACATAATTCCCAAGAATAAAATAATTCCTCAAAGCTATGAAGTATAAAATATGCTTATATATCAATCGTTTCAGCCCAGAAAATGTCTACAGTCTTAAAAGCCCTTGTGAAGCCCTTTTTTTCTTATGTAATAAAAATGGCTTACCGGATCCCATAGGGAAAATGACAGCTTCCAGCATTACATCGTCTTGTTAGAAATGTGTCATACCTCAAGCAGCAAAAGTCTGCTCACTGTTTCCCCCAACTGAAGTTAATTCCTCTCAACAGTCCTGTGTGGAAACAGCCATCGATTTTAGTAACGGTTGCTAAAATCATTTTCCTCTTACAAACAGAAATCTTCATCTCTTTTCTGTTTCAGAGTAAATAGTACATACCAGCACTATTTTAAAATAACAAACTCTTGATTGAATAATAAAAACTACAGTTAAACACCAAAAAACTCTAAGCCATCTCCGTGGAGATGTTGCCTGTACAACGGCAAAGAGAATGACTGGGGAAGGCGGAGCCTAGGAGGGATCATGTGACCAGCTTTGCTGGGCTCTTTGCCATTTCCTGTTGGGGAAGAGAATATCCCACAAGTAAGGATGACGCCGTGGACCGGACACACCTATGTTGGAGAAATTAAGCTTTCAAACTCCAAGCAGTCAGCTTCAGAGAAACAAGATATGGATGAAGAAAGGGCCCCTGTATCAAAAGATCCTTTTCCAACGGGAGTCTCCACAGTGGCAGATATGCCATTTCCACCAGATCCGCATACCAAATCCTGCAAGACCAGGCTGGAGCTATGAGGATCACCAAAGCCCTCTCCTGTTTGATTCGAGCAATTACCCGAGGAAGGAGCGCAAACAGAGGAAATAGGAAATCCGCCTCCCAGTTGTCCACCCCTGTGATGTGGATCGCCAACAGGCAGCAAGAGTGGGTCTCCGCCCACTAAAGTATATTGGATACCTCTATCATCACTAAGTAACTACTCGTTCATCCCTGATGATTGATGTAAGCCACTGAAGTTATATTGTCCGACTGGAACCTGATAAACTGGACCAAGGCTTACTGGGACCAGTCCAGAAGAGCATTGTAGATCGCTCTCAGCTCCAGGATGCTAATAGGAAACACAGACTCCGACTGAGTCCAAACCCCCTGAGCCCTTAGGGAGCCCCAGACTGCTCCCCACCCTAGAAGGCTGGCATCTGTTGTCACAATCACCCAAGATGGTCTGCGAAAGCAGGTTCCCTGGGAGAAAAGATCCAGAGACAACCACCATTGAAGAGATCCTCGTCTCCTGCTCCAGTAGTAGTCGAGTAGACAAATCCATATAATCTCCGTTCCATTGCCTGAGCATGTTTAACTGCATAGGTCTGATTAAAAAACGGAGTAAAAGGCATGATGTCCATTGTCGCCATCATCAGCCCGGTTACCTCCATGCACTGAGCCACTGATGGCCGAGGAGCGGACTGAAGGACTAGACAAGAATCGATCATCTTTGATTTCCTGACCTGTTAGAAAAATCATCATAGATATGGAGCCTATTATGGTTCCCAAGAAAGATACCCTTGTGCTTGGGACTAAGGAACTCCTTTCCCAAATTTACCTTCCACTCATGAAAACACAGGAAGGTTATGAAATCTTGCTTGCAGGAAGAATGGCGCCTGGACTAGGAAGTCATCCAGATAGAGCGCCACTGCAATGCCCCGTAACCGAAGCACCACCAACAGCAATTCCCATACCTTAGTGAAAATTCTGTGGCAAAAACAAAAAGAAGAGCCACGAACTGGAAGAGTTTGTCCAGAAAAGCAAACCTTAGAAACTTGAGATGAGTCTTGTGAATGGGCACATGAAGGTACGCGCCCTGTAAATCCACTGTTGTCATAAATTGACCCTCTTGGATCAAAGGAAGAATGGAACAAGTAGTTTCCATCTTGAAGGACGGTACTCTAAGAAATTTATTTAGACTCTTGAGATCTAAAATAGGTCTGAAGCTTCGCTCTTCTTGAGAACCACAAACAGATTGGAATAAAAACCCAGACCCTGTTCCTGTATTGGAATTGAAACAATCACTCCCAAGTTTTTTTAATATATGAGATGGAGAAAAAGGAATACCCATACTCTCCCAACTCCTTATCTCAGAAGCTCGGTCAGGGACCAAAAAACATCCATCAAGGAAGGAACCTTGAAATATTTGTTGAGCTTACTGGACTTCTTAGGAACAACAACTACCGTGGAGTCGCTGTCATCCAAAGTAGCTAAAACCTCCTTAAGTAACAGACGAATGTTTCAGGAATCAACCTGAGAGACTTAATAACTTAAATCAAGATGCTACATTAATAACAATAGATGCTGAAAAAGCATTTGATGCTGTGCAATGGGATCATTTATTCACCTCTTTAATCAAGTTTGGCTTCTCGGGATCTTTCCTGAATTTTATAAAAACAATTTATAGAAATCCTCTATCTCTGATTTCAGTAAATGGAATAGAATCCCTAGAAATAAGACTGGAAAGAGGAACCAGGCAGGGGTGCCCACTCTCTCCCCTTTTGTTTAATCTATCCATCGAGCCGTTAGCCATTAAAATACGAAAAGATCTACAAGGGGTCATATGCAAAGGTGTTGAGGAGAAAATATTACTCTATGCAGACGATGTATTAATATTTTTAAGGAACACTAAGCAGAATATTCCTAGACTAATGGATATTATAGAAAGATATAGCTCATTTACGGGTTACAGAGTTAATATCAACAAAACAGAATTATTATGGCTAGATAGGAAAAGGGACTCTATTGGAGAAAGCCCATTCAAAGTTGTAGAACAAATTATGTATTTGGGTATTACTTTACATAAGAATCCAAATCTCTGGTATGACCTGAATTTTAAACCAATTTTGCAAAAGATATATGACCAATTAAATGTTTGGAAACACCGTTGGCTCTATCAGGGAAGATTGGTCTAATAAAGATGATTGCATTTCCAAAAATTTTATATAAATTGCAGAATCTTCCTCTTCTCATAAAGAAAGTAGATATTAAAATTTTTAACAAAAAGATGGTAGAATTTATTTGGGGTAAAAAAAGGAGAAGATTATCTCTCAAAATATTGTCTCATCCGAGAGAATGTGGAGGACTCGCACTCCCAGATTTAGAAAATTATAATATAGCGTGTTTGACTAAAATAGCAGCTGAATGGTTGACAGATGTTGAATATTATACTGCTAAAACGCTAGAAGAGGAAATAGTGAAACCATTCTCGCTATCAGCCTTATTGCATACACAAAGAAAAGCTATACCAAAGGAAATTAAAAATTTCAGATCAGTCATGGGCATTGTTAAAGCTTGGCAACAATATTGCAAAAATCTTAAAGTAGAATATGCAGTATCTAATCAATTAACAATAGTAGGATACCCCCCATTTCCTGAAGCACTCAAATCAGCTGTGTTTCACAGATGGAAAAGGAAGGGACTGATATATATTAAGCAAATTATCAATTTTGACTTGGACCCACCACAAATTAAAACTTTTGAAACAGTAAGACGAGAATATGATCTACCTAACAAAGATTTTTATGCCTATCTCCAATTAAGAAATCTTGCTAATAAGTTGTTATTAATCCAGAAGAAAGAATGGAGCTGGTCTGTAATTTCGGCTAAGCTTGAATAATGTAAAATGGGAGTATATTCTATTAAAAAATGGTATAAGGATTTAGCACTCCAAGAGGGATTATTAAATCTGCAAATGATACTCAAAAAATGGCATATGAAAGGGCTGACGGAATGTAGCGAGGAAATTATTCAGAATAGTATCAATAGAATAAATAAGATATTTATATCTACCAACTATAGAGAAGCACATATCAATATAATAAATCAAACATATCTGACACCTTCAGTAATGTCTAGATGGAATAGCAAAGTGAAAGATAAATGTGTTAAATGTGGCAGTAGAAACGCTGATATTCTCCACTATTTTTGGGACTGTACAATAGTCAGACAATACTGGAATAAAATAAGTTTTTGGCTTACCAGAATACTTAAAAAAGAGAGAGTTGTATATCGCGAGCTAGTATTTTTTTTATTACCACCGGAGGAGAGAGATAAAGATAAGATGTTTATTGAAACGGTAATTGGAGTAGCCAGGTTTCTTCTGTTAAAAACTTGGATTTCGAAAAAAACCCCATCTATAGCTGAATTCAATAAGCAGATATTTCAAAAAATGATAATGGAGCAATGTTTGATAGAACAAGTCAAAGATAAAGAAGTCCAAAGATTTTTTAGAAAAACATAATTTATGCTTACCTGATAAATTCCTTTCTTCTGTAGTGTGATCAGTCCACGGGTCATCATTACTTCTGGGATATTAACTGCTCCCCTACAGGAAGTGCAAGAGGATTCACCCAGCAGAGCTGCATATAGCTCCTCCCCTCTACGTCACTCCCAGTCATTCGACCAAGGACCAACGAGAAAGGAAAAGCCAAGGGTGAAGTGGTGACTGGAGTATAAATTAAAAAATATTTACCTGCCTTAAAAACAGGGCGGGCCGTGGACTGATCACACTACAGAAGAAAGGAATTTATCAGGTAAGCATAAATTATGTTTTCTTCTGTTAAGTGTGATCAGTCCACGGGTCATCATTACTTCTGGGATACCAATACCAAAGCAAAAGTACACGGATGACGGGAGGGATAGGCAGACTCTTTATACAGAAGGAACCACTGCCTGAAGAACCTTTCTCCCAAAAATAGCCTCCGATGAAGCAAAGGTGTCAAATTTGTAAAATTTGGAAAAAGTATGAAGCGAAGACCAAGTTGCAGCCTTGCAAATCTGTTCAACAGAGGCCTCATTCTTGAAGGCCCAAGTGGAAGCCACAGCTCTAGTAGAATGAGCTGTAATTCTTTCAGGGGGCTGCTGTCCAGCAGTCTCATAAGCTAAACGAATTATGCTACGAAGCCAAAAAGAAAGAGAGGTAGCGGAAGCTTTTTGACCTCTCCTCTGCCCAGAGTAAATGACAAACAGAGAAGACGTTTGTCGGAATTCCTTAGTTGCCTGCAAGTAAAATTTTAGAGCCCGGACTACATCCAGGTTGTGCAGTAGACGTTCCTTCTTTGAAGAAGGATTTGGGCATAAAGAAGGAACAACAATCTCTTGATTGATATTCCTGTTAGTAACTACCTTAGGTAAGAACCCAGGTTTAGTACGCAGGACTACCTTATCCGAATGAAAAATCAAATAAGGAGAATCACAATGTAAGGCAGATAATTCAGAGACTCTTCGAGCCGAGGAAATAGCCATTAAAAATAGAACTTTCCAAGATAACAACTTTATATCAATGGAATGAAGGGGTTCAAACGGAACGCCCTGTAAAACATTAAGAACAAGGTTTAAACTCCATGGTGGAGCAACAGTTTTAAACACAGGCTTAATCCTGGCCAAAGCCTGACAAAAAGCCTGGACGTCAGGAACTTCTGACAGACGTTTGTGTAACAGAATGGACAGAGCTGAGATCTGTCCCTTTAATGAACTAGCAGATAAACCCTTTTCTAAACCTTCTTGTAGAAAAGACAATATCCTAGGAATCCTAACCTTACTCCAAGAGTAACCTTTGGATTCACACCAATGTAGGTATTTACGCCATATCTTATGGTAAATCTTTCTGGTAACAGGTTTCCTAGTCTGTATTAAGGTACTAATAACTGACTCAGAAAACCCACGTCTTGATAAAATTAAGCGTTCAATTTCCAAGCAGTCAACTTCAGAGAAGTTAGATTTTGATGTTTGAAGGGACCCTGTATCAGAAGGTCCTGTTTCAGAGGTAGAGACCAAGGCGGACAGGATGACATGTCCACCAGGTCTGCATACCAAGTCCTGCGTGGCCACGCAGGTGCTATTAGAATCACTGATGCTCTCTCTTGTTTGATTCTGGCTATCAATCGAGGAAGCAACGGGAAGGGTGGAAACACGTAAGCCATCCTGAAGTCCCAAGGTGCTGTCAGAGCATCCCTGGATCTGGACCCGTAACGAGGAAGCTTGGCGTTCTGTCGAGACGCCATGAGATCTATCTCTGGTTTGCCCCAACGTCGAAGTATTTGGGCAAAGACCTCCGGATGAAGTTCCCACTCCCCCGGATGAAAAGCCTGACGACTTAAGAAATCCGCCTCCCAGTTCTCCACTCCCGGGATGTGGATTGCTGACAGGTGGCAAGAGTGAGACTCTGCCCAGCGAATTATCTTTGATACTTCCATCATAGCTAGGGAGCTTCTTGTCCCTCCCTGATGGTTGATGTAAGCTACAGTCGTGATGTTGTCCGACTGAAACCTGATGAACCCCCGAGTTGTCAACTGGGGCCAAGCCAGGAGGGCATTGAGAACTGCTCTCAATTCCAGAATGTTTATTGGCAGGAGACTCTCCTCCTGACTCCATAGTCCCTGAGCCTTCAGGGAATTCCAGACGGCACCCCAACCTAGAAGGCTGGCGTCTGTTGTTACAATTGTCCAGTCTGGTCTGCTGAGTGGCATCCCCCTGGACAGGTGTGGCCGAGAAAGCCACCATAGAAGAGAATTTCTGGTCTCTTGATCCAGATTCAGAGAAGGGGATAAGTCTGAGTAATCCCCATTCCACTGACCTAGCATGCACAGTTGCAGTGGTCTGAGGTGTAAGCGTGCAAAGGGTACCATGTCCATTGCCGCTACCATTAAGCCGATTACCTCCATACATTGAGCCACTGACGGGTGTTGAATGGAATGAAGAGTGCGGCAAGCACTTTGAAGTCTTGATAGCCTGTCCTCTGTCAGGTAAATCTTCATTTCTACAGAATCTATAAGAGTCCCCAGGAAGGGAACTCTTGTGAGTGGAACGAGTGAACTTTTCTTTTCGTTCACCTTCCATCCATGTGACCTTAGAAATGCCAGCACTAACTCTGTATGAGATTTGGCAGTTTGAAAGCTTGAAGCTTGTATCAGAATGTCGTCTAGGTATGGAGCTACCGAGATTCCCCGCGGTCTTAGTACCGCCAGAAGAGCACCCAGAACCTTTGTGAAGATTTTTGGCGCTGTAGCCAATCCGAATGGAAGAGCCACAAACTGGTAATGCCTGTCTAGGAAGGCAAACCTTAGGTACCGGTAATGATCTTTGTGAATCGGTATGTGCAGGTAAGCATCTTTTAAATCTACAGTGGTCATGTACTGACCCTCTTGGATCATAGGTAAAATTGTCCGAATAGTCTCCATCTTGAACGATGGAACTCTTAGGAATTTGTTTAGGATCTTTAAGTCCAGGATTGGTCTGAAAGTTCCCTCTTTTTTGGGAACCACAAACAGATTTGAGTAAAACCCCTGTCCCTGTTCCGATCGTGGAACTGGATGGATTACTCCCATTAACAAGAGCTCTTGTACGCAGCGTAGAAAAGCCTCTTTCTTTGTCTGGATTGTTGACAATCTTGACAGATGAAATCTCTCTCTTGGAGGAGAGTATTTGAAGTCCAGAAGGTATCCCTGAGATATTATCTCTAGCGCCCAGGGATCCTGAACATCTCTTGCCCAAGCCTGGGCGAAGAGAGAAAGTCTGCCCCCCACTAGATCTGATCCCGGATCGGGGGCCCTCAATTCATGCTGTTTTGGGGGCAGCAGCAGGTTTCCTAGTCTGCTTGCCCTTGTTCCAGGACTGGTTAGGTTTCCAGCCTTGTCTGTAGCGAGCAACAGCTCCTTCCTGTTTTGGTGCAGAGGAAGTTGATGCTGCTCCTGCTTTGAAATTACGAAAGGAACGAAAACTAGACTGTCTAGTCTTGGCTTTGGCTTTGTCCTGAGGCAGGGCATGGCCTTTACCTCCTGTAATGTCAGCGATAATCTCTTTCAACCCGGGCCCAAATAAGGTCTGCCCTTTGAAAGGTATATTAAGCAATTTAGACTTAGAAGTAACATCAGCTGACCAGGATTTTAGCCACAGCGCCCTGCGTGCCTGAATGGCGAATCCTGAATTCTTCGCCGTAAGTTTAGTAAGATGTACTACGGCCTCCGAAATGAATGAATTAGCTAGTTTAAGGACTCTAAGCCTGTCCGTAATGTCGTCCAGAGTAGCTGAACCAATGTTCTCTTCCAGAGACTCAATCCAGAATGCCGCTGCAGCCGTGATCGGCGCAATGCATGCAAGGGGTTGCAATATAAAACCTTGTTGAACAAACATTTTCTTAAGGTAACCCTCTAACTTTTTATCCATTGGATCTGAAAAAGCACAGCTATCCTCCACCGGGATAGTGGTACGCTTAGCTAAAGTAGAAACTGCTCCCTCCACCTTAGGGACCGTTTGCCATAAGTCCCTTGTGGTGGCGTCTATTGGAAACATTTTTCTAAATATCGGAGGGGGTGAGAACGGCACACCGGGTCTATCCCACTCCTTAGTAACAATTTCAGTAAGTCTCTTAGGTATAGGAAAAACCTCAGTACTCGTCGGTACCGCAAAATATTTATCCAACCTACACATTTTCTCTGGTATTGCAACTGTGTTACAATCATTCAGAGCCGCTAACACCTCCCCTAGTAATACACGGAGGTTTTCCAGTTTAAATTTAAAATTTGAAATATCTGAATCCAGTCTGTTTGGATCAGAACCGTCACCCACAGAATGAAGTTCTCCGTCCTCATGTTCTGCCACCTGTGACGCAGTGTCTGACATGGCCCTAATATTATCAGCGCACTCTGTTCTCACCCCAGAGTGATCACGCTTACCTTTTAGTTCTGGTAATTTAGCCAAAACTTCAGTCATAACAGTAGCCATATCCTGTAATGTGATTTGTAATGGCCGCCCAGCTGTACTCGGCGCTACAATATCACGCACCTCCCTCTGAGCGGGAGATGTAGGTACTGACACGTGAGGCGAGTTAGTCGGCATAACTCTCCCCTCGTTGTTTGGTGAAATTTGTTCAATTTGTACAGATTGATTTTTATTTAAAGTAGCATCAATACAGTTAGTACATAAATTTCTATTGGGCTCCACTTTGGCATTGCAACAAATGACACAGGTATCATCTTCTGAATCAGACATGTTTAACACACTAGCAAATAAACTTGCAACTTGGAAATACAATTCAAATAGAATAATATTAAAACGTACTGTGCCTTTAAGAAGCACAGAAGATCTATGACAGTTAAAAATTAATAAATTGAAACAGTTATAGCCTCAATCCTTGTAAACAACACAACTTTAGCAAAGGTTTAATCCCATTAGCAAAGATAACAATTTCTGAAAGCAGGAAACAAATTACAGAATAAAAGTTTTTATTTCAGTCAAACTATAATTCTCACAGCTCTGCTGAGAGAAATTACCTCCCTCAAAATAAGTTTTGAAGACCCCTGAGCTCTGTAGAGATGAACCAGATCATGCAGGGAATACAATGAGTTGCTGACTGAAATATTTGATGCATAGTAAAAGCGCCCCTCCCCCACACACACAGCAGTGAGGGAGAACAGAAACTGACAGAAAAAACAGATTTAAGCAACTGCCAAGTGGAAAAATGGTGCCCAAACATTTATTCACTCAGTACCTCAGCAAATGAAAACGATTTTACATTCCAGCAAAAACGTTAAACATAATCTCTAGTTATTAAACAGCTTTATGTCTTTCTTACAGTGTAATTCTAGTGAAGTACCATTCTCCCAGAATACTGAAGTGTAAAGTATACATACATGACATTATCGGTATGGCAGGATTTTCTCATCAATTCCATTGTCAGAAAATAAAAACTGCTACATACCTCTATGCAGATTCATCTGCCCGCTGTCCCCTGATCTGAAGTTTACCTCACTCCTCAGATGGCCGAGAACAGCAATATGATCTTAACTACTCCGGCTAAAATCATAGCAAAACTCTGGTAGATTCTTCCTCAAAGTCTGCCAGAGAGGTAATAACACACTCCGGTGCTATTTTAAAATAACAAACTTTTGATTGAAGATATAAAACTAAGTATAATCACCATAGTCCTCTCACACGACCTATCTAGTTGCTGGGTGCAAGAGAATGACTGGGAGTGACGTAGAGGGGAGGAGCTATATGCAGCTCTGCTGGGTGAATCCTCTTGCACTTCCTGTAGGGGAGCAGTTAATATCCCAGAAGTAATGATGACCCGTGGACTGATCACACTTAACAGAAGAAATGGGAAACTTTTATTCTCTCTCAAACAATAGAAGTACAAAAGAAAATTATATACCCCCTCAGATCGACGGAATATGTCTTAAATGCTATTATAAGAAACGAATTACCACTGATCTATTAAGTTTATATATGTTCTAAAAAAGTTTTCTGTGGAAGAGAAGAGGGGGGAATAAATTTGCCCCAATAATTAATTATGGTTAGCAAAGTGGAGGGTTAAGATTGATATAACCTAGCAAAGGTTCAATCAATTAATTGTTGTTTCTAGAAGATAAGACAGACTGCTGAGGCCTGTTGGGGCAGGGCTGATTGAAAATCCTTTATCTATTTAAACTTAAATACATTTATGTAATTTTTATTTGTTAACGGAAAATTATCCTTTTTTTTTTTTTTTTTTCTTTTTTCTTTTCTTTTTTTTTTTTTTTTTTTCTCTCTTTTTTTTTCTTATGAGTTTTGATGTATCGTTAGGAAAGGTATCCATATGGGGGTGTTTGAGAATTTTTTTTTTCTAATTGATATTCTGACTAGAAGAAGGATTAATCCCGGTCTACATGATATGTATTGCTGACTGGGGATATATGTTTTGGATAAGCTGGATGAAATCAAGTGGTGTTCAAATTCTGCTGGGGAGTGTTTTTATTTTTATAATTGTCTTCTTTATTCTTTTTTTTTCATATTTTGTATTACTCCCCCAAATATGTTATCATCTGATGTACTACCATTTTGTTTTTTGTACCCCAAATGGATTAGAAATATGAAAATAAATATTAAAAAAAAAAGAAATGTGTCATACCTCAAGCAGCAAAAGTCTGCTCACTGTTTCCCCCAACTGAAGTTAATTCCTCTCAACAGTCCTGTGTGGAAACAGCCATCGATTTTAGTAACGGTTGCTAAAATCATTTTCCTCTTACAAACAGAAATCTTCATCTCTTTTCTGTTTCAGAGTAAATAGTACATACCAGCACTATTTTAAAATAACAAACTCTTGATTGAATAATAAAAACTACAGTTAAACACCAAAAAACTCTAAGCCATCTCCGTGGAGATGTTGCCTGTACAACGGCAAAGAGAATGACTGGGGAAGGCGGAGCCTAGGAGGGATCATGTGACCAGCTTTGCTGGGCTCTTTGCCATTTCCTGTTGGGGAAGAGAATATCCCACAAGTAAGGATGACGCCGTGGACCGGACACACCTATGTTGGAGAAATTAAGCTTTCAAACTCCAAGCAGTCAGCTTCAGAGAAAGAAGATATGGATGAAGAAAGGGCCCCTGTATCAAAAGATCCTTTTCCAACGGGAGTCTCCACAGTGGCAGATATGCCATTTCCACCAGATCCGCATACCAAATCCTGCAAGACCAGGCTGGAGCTATGAGGATCACCAAAGCCCTCTCCTGTTTGATTCGAGCAATTACCCGAGGAAGGAGCGCAAACAGAGGAAATAGGAAATCCGCCTCCCAGTTGTCCACCCCTGTGATGTGGATCGCCAACAGGCAGCAAGAGTGGGTCTCCGCCCACTAAAGTATATTGGATACCTCTATCATCACTAAGTAACTACTCGTTCATCCCTGATGATTGATGTAAGCCACTGAAGTTATATTGTCCGACTGGAACCTGATAAACTGGACCAAGGCTTACTGGGACCAGTCCAGAAGAGCATTGTAGATCGCTCTCAGCTCCAGGATGCTAATAGGAAACACAGACTCCGACTGAGTCCAAACCCCCTGAGCCCTTAGGGAGCCCCAGACTGCTCCCCACCCTAGAAGGCTGGCATCTGTTGTCACAATCACCCAAGATAGTCTGCGAAAGCAGGTTCCCTGGGAGAAAAGATCCAGAGACAACCACCATTGAAGAGATCCTCGTCTCCTGCTCCAGTAGTAGTCGAGTAGACAAATCCATATAATCTCCGTTCCATTGCCTGAGCATGTTTAACTGCATAGGTCTGATTAAAAAAACGGAGTAAAAGGCATGATGTCCATTGTCGCCATCATCAGCCCGGTTACCTCCATGCACTGAGCCACTGATGGCCGAGGAGCGGACTGAAGGACTAGACAAGAATCGATCATCTTTGATTTCCTGACCTGTTAGAAAAATCATCATAGATATGGAGTCTATTATGGTTCCCAAGAAAGATACCCTTGTGCTTGGGACTAAGGAACTCCTTTCCCAAATTTACCTTCCACTCATGAAAACACAGGAAGGTTATGAAATCTTGCTTGCAGGAAGAATGGCGCCTGGACTAGGAAGTCATCCAGATAGAGCGCCACTGCAATGCCCCGTAACCGAAGCACCACCAACAGCAATTCCCATACCTTAGTGAAAATTCTGTGGCAAAAACAAAAAGAAGAGCCACGAACTGGAAGAGTTTGTCCAGAAAAGCAAACCTTAGAAACTTGAGATGAGTCTTGTGAATGGGCACATGAAGGTACGCGCCCTGTAAATCCACTGTTGTCATAAATTGACCCTCTTGGATCAAAGGAAGAATGGAACAAGTAGTTTCCATCTTGAAGGACGGTACTCTAAGAAATTTATTTAGACTCTTGAGATCTAAAATAGGTCTGAAGCTTCGCTCTTCTTGAGAACCACAAACAGATTGGAATAAAAACCCAGACCCTGTTCCTGTATTGGAATTGAAACAATCACTCCCAAGTTTTTTTAATATATGAGATGGAGAAAAAGGAATACCCATACTCTCCCAACTCCTTATCTCAGAAGCTCGGTCAGGGACCAAAAAACATCCATCAAGGAAGGAACCTTGAAATATTTGTTGAGCTTACTGGACTTCTTAGGAACAACAACTACCGTGGAGTCGCTGTCATCCAAAGTAGCTAAAACCTCCTTAAGTAACAGACGGAGGTGCACTAGCTTAAACCTGAAAGAAACTACTACAGTATCAGCAGGAGGAATTATACTGTCAGAAACTGAAATTTTATCCTCAGAGGCTACAGAAGTATCCTCTTCCTCAGTTTAGGAGGGGACTTTTGAGATAGCAACAACCGTGACAGAAACCTCGCTCACTGAATGTTTAATTTTCCTCTTGCGCTCTCCCTGCAACATGGGAAAAGCCAACAAACGCACCCGAGATCGCCTAGTACAAGAGGGAAGCGATGTCTTGCAAGATAACTCCTGAAGGAGTTGTGGAGGAAAGCAGGGCACTGGATGAATGGACGCTAAGTTTTTAGGACACTTAAGGAGAAGGCTGCGGCATATATTGAACATTGTCAGAATGCTTCTTGTCGCATTCAAGACAATGTTGGCTCTGAAAATGTAAAATCCTCTCAATACATGAGGAACAGAAACATTTTTACCGTTCCACATTAGCATCAAAGGCATAACGCACATGTAACCTCTTTATTCGCATTTAACATAAGGCTTACTGCGTCTTTAAATTCCTAAATGTGCTATACATTTATTCCATTAACATAGAATAAGCCATTAATATGGCGTAGGGCCACTTAGACCAGCAGAATTCACAATTTGATTAAGTCAAATAGGATGGTACTGTGTCTTTAAATGTTAAAAAAACACCTTACATTTGGTCCATTAACAGTATATATGCTAATATATATGGCGTAGGGCCTCTTGGACAAAAAGACATCACAAGTTGTGTAACTTAAAATTGGGTGGTACTGTGCCTTTAAATGTTAAAAAAAAGTGCTTTATTTTTACAATATGGTTCATAACGTACAAGCAGAAAATCTCAACTGATAGAGATGTTTGTCTGCTAACGTGACGTTGACTAACAAACAGCAGGCATCCGCACCACTTTAAGTTATTCTTAGTATGCATGAGAAGCCTCCCTGCTGAATGACCGCAGCAGAGGAGACCCCCCTTCGCTCTTGGTTTACCGGGACTGTGCATAAAAGGTGTGCAAACTTTCTATTTAGTGTTGTGTAGACTAGCTCCGCCCATCGTGGGCGTAATCAAGCTGGAACTCCCGGGCGACTAATTTGTGAAAATGGAGCCGTCGGGGAAAATTAACCCACATCATAGCCATGTAAAGACAAACCTCCCGATCGGCTAGAAAGTAAAATACAGCCGTCAGGAGTAGGGAGTTGTACTACCATGAGTAACATATAATAAGGTCAATCCAAGTCGGTTAAATAAAATAAGACTTGTGCTCTTTTGACTTGCTAACATGGCGAAGTCCCCATAAAAAATTAGAGCCACTTCTCCACGTCGTCCAGTGCCTGCAACCACTGCCCAATAACTTATCCTAACTCCCAGGGATAATGTCAAAGTGTCCATGAAAATAATAAAGTATCAATTTTTCTGTGTCTCCAGAAAATAAAACTTAGCACTTACCTTAGAAATCTGCCCGGCAGTAAGGCAGCTCACGCGGCTTGCAAGGTTTCTTTTTTCCTCTCCCTCACATTGGCCTGTGGAAAACAAAAAGTACTGAGTCTATTTTTTCACCTCAGACTTTCACAAATAGGGCAGCATATAATCTATGGGAGGCACAGTGAGAATTATGTCCCACAAGTTCCCATTGCTCTAAAGCCACCAAAAGCTCTGCTGAAGAGACTGATATGGACTACGGCTACACCCTAGAACAAAGCAGCACTCTCTGGCACTACTTTCAAAATAATAAACACTCGATTGAAGAATCTTTTCTAACACCTCACTTTACCTCTTCCTATCACTAACATAGGCAAAGACAATGACTGGGGTGGGAGGGAAGTGAGGAGCTATTTAACAGTGCTGCTGTGGTGCTCTTTGCCTCTTCCTGCTGACCAGGAGGTGAACATCCCATTAGTAATTAAGATAATCCGTGGACTCATGGTGTCTTAAAATAGAAAGCAAAGGAGGAGCAGAAATTTTGACTTTTAATATAGCTTTAAGAGTGACCCTTGTTATAATTTGCCTTTCTGAATTGAGGATTTAAAGGTACAGAAAGACTCCCAAAATAGAAAATGAATCAATGTTGCAAATGTCCCAGATCTGTAAATAGGACTTAGCAGTGACTGGTATGTGGTTAGACTTGAAGATTCTTAAAGGGACATTAAACACTTAGAGATGGAAAATATAAAATGATAAATTGTATGTATAAAAAATCTCTGCAATATACTTTCATTATATATTTTGTCCCCTTTTCCTGTAATTCCATTCTGAAATTGTGAGCTTTTTAGTTCCTGTTAGAAATGGAAGTGCAGAACACTGTTATATCCCACACAGCCAATGGCTGCACACTCTAGTGAACTATTTATAACTATCCCTAATAGGCCACAGCAGAGAAAGTAACCTAAGTTACAACATGGCAGCTCCCATTGTTTTATAGACACTAAAACTTTACACTTATTTTGTTAATATTTAAACAACTTATGAAACTTTAAAAAAATATATCTACAAGTTATTCTCAAGCTAATCCTTTATTTGACTGCATCATTCTATCTAGCATTTATTTAGTGTTTAATGTCCCTTTAAGACCACTGAGGTGAAAAGCTTAAATGCCAGAATTAGAGATTCAGTAACCAGGCCATCAGACCTAGACTTGGCAAGCAGGTTTAAAAAGATAGAACGGTCAAAAATGAAATGTGCATTTCAATTTTAAATAGAAGCATTTTTGCAATATATTTCTATAAGCAAAACTTCTTCTAATAAAAGTTATTACTGTTTTTCTGTGGCATACATGCATATCCTGTGAGGGCCCATACACCAGTATTTAAACACACCTTCTCAGAGGGTCGGAGTAGCTTGTATGACACAAATGATGTATTCAGAAGCAACACACACCCCAGCCACCTCTCTGAGGATATGTGTGTATGCCACAGAATACCAGTAACAGCTTTTTACTAAAAGCATTTGTGCAAATGCAAGTATATTGCAAAACTGCTTCTATTTCAAATTGAAATGCACCAATGTACATTTCATTTTTAATGTTCTGCCGCTTTAAAGGAATAAATCCAAATCCAGACAAGGGGGTCCATATGCAGAGGAATGAATGATCCAATCCACAGTAAGTGCAACTGGAAAGTTCCAAGGGAAGACAAATACATATACAAAAGTCAATTAAGAATCTTTACCCCTAAGGTCTTAAAACAAAACTCTAAAGTTCTAAGCTAAAGAATGTCAACGTCATTTAGCTCCTGCACTGATGTGTGGCGGTTTAATATATGAATGCACGCTATTTAAAGGAGCAGATCTTCACTGAGGTACACACACACATTCATACATGTTACACCCAGCAAAGCAAAAATAAAAAAAGACAAAAACAGAAATTGTAAAAGTTGCAAATTATTCTACCCAACGGACAAATCTGCTAGTTTACAGCAAGCAAAGTCAGAATGAGGAATGAAATGCTAACTATTCCTGTAGAGCAGAGCCTCTCTGCTATTCTGAATATCAGACGAGAATGATAAAATATCAGAATTATTCAAAGAATTAACCACTTTCAAATGAAGCAAAGAAAGGCCTAAAACCTGTCTTATCTTGTTGAAATAGCATATTAAGGACAACTAATACTGAAAATGTGCTTAGCTGTGGGCAAAGCCACTAGAGGTTGTGCTTTGATTCAAAAGGATAATGCAGCTAAATTTGAAGATTTTTTTAGATACTGTAGAAAACCTGTTTGACTAGGAATATTTAAAAGGGACATTAAACTGCTGGGTACAACTATAATATAATGCGTATAACTCAGCATTAACATTGAAGAGGGCTGTAACAATAGAATTAAAAACAAAGGGGTTCTAATATTTTACAAGGGACTGTTAGTAAAGGTTCTGAAAAGTTGTATGATTGTGTGCGCCCTCACGGGCTATAATCCGACAGTAAACTGTTAATTTATACCACTTAAAAATCAATATTTGAAACACAATATATAAAACAATCCCATGTATAAAATATTCACAATATAAAAAGTTACAATATTTATTAGTAACAATCAAAATACACTATTACCAAAAAACTTAACAAAATAAGATTGGATCCAAATAATTATTTGTCAACATCATGCACAATATAAAAACAGTTCTCTGACGACAAAAGATGTGTTTGAAAAATGATTTCCACTAGCTGAAATAAAATGTAAAAAAGTTTCTCAATGGCTTGTAACAGGAAACTTGGTCCCATTAGGAGGAGAACGCAACACTGCAGTCACGTAGCTGTGCGGCTTTCATCTGCCGTGACAAGCAAATCTCTGGACGCTATAAAAACTGTAAGTAAGAATGTGCGGGGTATTTTGCCTTAAAGGATTTCAACAATATACTCTCACTATGTAATACACACATGCCTGTGCTTCTTTCAAAGTTACCCACTACAAGCCATTGAGAAACGTTTTACATTTTATTACAGCTAGTGGAAATAATTTTTCAAATACATATTTTGTGGTTGGAGAACTGTTTTTATATCATGCATGTAATGGACAAATAATGATTTGGACCCAATCTTATTTTGTTAATAGTTTTTATGGTAATAGAATCTAATTAGTAAAGGTTCACATCTCCATACTGAGTGCCGTCATCTTGAAGCTCATATGTTCTTGCAGTGTAGTGCAAATTACAAAGCAATGACTGCTTTTTGTTTTTGTACCCTTTACCAGGCATAATACAGAGCAGGATAAATACAGAGCAGGATAAGTGCATTTTGGCTGCACTGCTCTACATTATTCCTAAAGGTTTTAAATTAAAAAAACAAATATATGCTTAACTGATAAATTTATTTCTCTTGTGGTGTATCCAGTCCACGGATTCATCCATTACTTGTGGGATATTCTCCTTCCCAACAGGAAGCTGCAAGAGGATCACCCACAGCAGAGCTGTCTATATAGCTCCCCCCCTAACTGCCACTACCAGTCATTCGACCGAAGACAAGCAAGAGAAAGGAGAAACTATAGGGTGCAGTGGTGAATGTAGTTTAAAATTAAAAAACACCTGCCTTAAAATGACAGGGCGGGCCGTGGACTGGATACACCACAAGAGAAATAAATTTATCAGGTAAGCATAAATTTTGTTTTCTCTTGTAAGGTGTATCCAGTCCACGGATTCATCCATTACTTGTGGGATACCAATACCAAAGCTATAGGACACGGATGAAGGGAGGGACAAGGCAGGCGCTTAAACGGAAGGCACCACTGCCTGTAAGACCTTTCTCCCAAAAATAGCCTCCAAAGAAGCAAAAGTATCAAATTTGTAGAATTTAAGTATGAAGCGAAGACCAAGTCACCGCCTTACAAATCTATTCAACAGAAGCCTCATTTTTAAAAGCCCATGTGGAAGCCACCGCTCTAGTGGAATGAGCTGTAATTCTTTCAGGAGGCTGCTAGCCAGCAGTCTCATAAGATAAGCGGATTACACTTCTTTACCAAAAAGAAAGAGAAGTTGCTGAAGCCTTTTGGCCTCTCTTCTGTCCAGAGTAGACAACAAACAATGCAGATGTTTGACGAAAATCCTTAGTAGCTTGTAAATAAAACTTTAAAGCACGTACCACGTCAAGATTGTGTAACAGACGTTCCTTCTTTGAAGAAGGATTAGGACACAGTGACGGAACAACAATCTCCTGATTGATATTCTTATTAGATACCACCTTAGGAAGAAACCCAGGTTTGGTACGCAAAACTACCTTATCTGCATGGAAGATCAGATAAGGGGAATCACACTGTAAGGCAGATAACTCTGAAACTCTTCGAGCTGAAGAGATAGCTACCAAAAACAGAACTTTCCAAGATAAAAGCTTGATATCTATGGAATGCAGAGGTTCAAACGGAACCCCTTGAAGAACTTTAAGAACTAAATTTAAAGTCCATGGCAACAGGTTTAAACACAGGCTTGATTCTAACTAAAGCCTGACAAAACGCCTGAACGTCTGGAACATCCGCCAGACGCTTGTGCAAAAGAATAGACAGAGCAGAAATCTGTCCCTTTAAGGAACTAGCTGACAATCCCTTCTCCAATCCTTCTTGGAGAAAGGATAATATCCTAGGAATCCTGACTTTACTCCATGAGTAACCGTTGGATTCATACCAATGAAGATATTTACACCATATCTTATGATAGATTTTCCTGGTGAAAGGCTTTCGAGCCTGAATTAAGGTATCAATGACCGACTCAGAGAAACCACGTTTTGATAAAATCAAGCGTTCAATCTCCAAGCAGTCAGACGCAGAGAAATTAGATATGGATGGTTGAAAGGACCCTGAAGTAGAAGGTCCTGCCTCAGCGGCAGAGTCCATGGTGGAAGAGATGACATGTCCACCAGATCTGCATACCAAGTCCTGTGTGGCCACGCAGGTGCTATCAAAATCACCGAAGCTCTCTCCTGCTTGATCTTGGCAATCAAACGAGGAAGCAGAGGAAATGGTGGAAACACATAAGCCAGGTTGAAGGACCAAGGCGCTGCTAGAACATCTATCAGCGCTGCCTTGGGATCCCTGGACCTGGATCCGTAACAAGGAAGCTTGGCGTTCTGACGAGACGCCATGAGATCCAGTTCTGGTTTGCCCCAAAGTTGAATCAACTGTGCAAACACCTCCGGATGGAGTTCCCACTACCCCGGATGAAAAGTCTGGCGACTTAGAAAATCCGCCTCCCAGTTCTCTACTCCTGGGATATGGATAGCTGATAGATGGCAAGAGAGAACCTCTGCCCATAGAATTATTTTTGAAACCTCCAACATTTCTAGGGAACTCCTTGTTCCCCCTTGATGGTTGATGTAGGCTACAGTCGTGATATTGTATGACTGAAATCTGATGAACCTGACCGCAGCAAGCTGAGGCCAAGACTGAAGAGCATTGAATATCGCTCTTAGTTCCAGAATGTTTATCGGAAGGAGTGCCTCCTCCTGAGTCCACGAGCCCAGAGCCTTCAAGGAGTTCCAGACTGCACCCCAGCCCAAAGGCTGGCATCTGTCGTTACTATTGTCCAATCTGACAAATCTGTGTAATCCCCATTCCACTGACTGAGAATGCAGAGTTGCAGCGGTCTGAGATGTAGGCAGGCAAACGGCACTATGTCCATTGCCGCTACCATTAAGCCGATTACTTCCATACACTGAGCCACCGAAGGGCGAGAAGTAGAATAAAGAACACGGCAGGAATTTAGAAGTTTTGACAACCTGGCCTCTGTCAGGTAAATCTTCATTTCTACAGAATCTATCAGAGTTCCTAGGAAGGAAACTCTTGTGAGAAGGGATAGAGAACTCTTTTCTTCATTCACTTTCCACCCATGAGACCTCAGGAATGCCAGAACAATGTCCGTATGGGACCTGGCGATTTGAAAATTCGACGCCTGTATCAGAATGTCGTCTAGGTAAGGGGCTACTGCTATACCCCGCGGCCTTAGGACCGCTAGGAATGACCCTAAAACCTTCGTAAAGATTCTTGGTGCCGTAGCTAACCCAAAGGGAAGAGCCACAAACTGGTAATGCCTGTCTAGGAAGGCGAACCTGAGAAACCGATGATGATCTCTGTGTATCGGAATGTGAGGATAAGCATCCTTTAAGTCCACGGTAGTCATATATTGACCCTCCTGGATCATAGGTAGGATGGTTCGAATAGTCTCCATCTTGAAGGATGGGACCCTGAGAAATTTGTTTAGGATCTTGAGATCTAAGATTGGTCTGAAGGTTCCCTCTTTCTTGGGAACTACAAACAGATTTGAATAGAAGCCTTGCCCCTGTTCCTCCTTTGGAACTGGGTGGATCACTCCCATAACTAGGAGGTCTTGAACACAATGTAAGAATGCCTCTCTCTTTATCTGATTTGCAGATAATTGTGAGAGATGAAATCTCCCTTTTGCGGAAGAAGCTTTGAAGTCCAGAAGATATCCCTGGGACACAATTACCAACACCCAGGGATCCTGGACATCTCTTGCCCAAGCCTGGGCAAATAGAGAAAGTCTGCCCCCTACTAGATCCGTTTCCGGATCGGGGGCTGATCTTTAATGCTGTCTTAGAGGCAGCAGCAGGTTTTTTTGGCCTGCTTTCCTTTGTTCCAAGCCTGGTTAGGTTTCCAGACCGGCTTGGACTGGGCAAAATTTCCCTCTTGTTTTGTATTAGAGGAAGTTGAAGCTGCACCACTCTTGAAGTTTGAAAGGAATGAAAATTAGTCTGTTTGGTCCTTAATTTGTTGGACCTATCCTGAGGAAGGGCATGAGCTTTTCCTCCAGTAATATCAGAAATCATCTCCTTCAGTCCAGGCCCGAATAGGGTCTGCCCCTTGAAGGGAATGTTGAGAAGCTTAGACTTTGAAGTAACGTCAGCTGACCAGGATTTAAGCCATAGCGCTCTACGTGCCTGAATAGCAAAACCTGAGTTCTTAGCCGTTAGCTTGGTTAAATGAACAACGGTGTCAGAAACAAATGAATTGGCTAGCTTAAGAGCTTTAAGCTTGTCAAGGATATCATCCAATGGGGTTTCTACCTGTAGAGCCTCTTCTAGAGACTCAAACCAGAAGGCCGCAGCAGCAGTGACAGGGGCAATGCATGCAAGGGGCTGGAGAATAAAACCTTGTTGAATAAAAATTTTCTTAAGGTAACCCTCTAATTTTTTGTCCATTGGATCTAGAAAAGCACAACTGTCCTCGACAGGGATAGTTGTACGCTTCGCTAGGGTAGAGACTGCTCCCTCCACCTTAGGGACCGTTTGCCACAAGTCCTGTGTAGCGGCATCTATAGGAAACATCTTTTTAAAAACAGGAGGGGGAGAGAACGTTACACCTGGTCTATCCCATTCCTTAGTAATAATTTCTGAAAATCTCTTAGGTATTGGAAAAACATCAGTGTAAACAGGCACTGCATAGTATTTATCCAATTTACACAATTTCTCTGGGACTACAATGGCGTCAGTCATCCAGAGTTGCTAAAACCTCCCTGAGCAACACAGGTGTTCAAGTTTAAATTTAAATGTAGACATATCAGAATCAGGTTGAAGTGTCTTCCCTGAGTCAGAAAAATCACCCACAGATAGAAGCTATACTGCTTCGGCTTCTGCACATTGTGAGGGTTTATCAGACATAGCTACTAAAGCATCAGAGAGCTCTGTATTTGTTCTAGCCCCAGAGCTGTCTCGCTTTCCTTGTAACCCTGGCAGTTTGGACAATACCTCTGTAAGGGTATGATTCATAACTGCCGCCATGTCTTGTAAAGTATACGCAATGGGCGTGCTAGATGTACTTGGCGTCCCTTGAGCGGGAGTTAAAGGCTCTGACACGTGGGGAGAGTTAGTCGGCATAACTTCCCCCTTGTCAATTTCCTCTGGTGATAAATCTTTTAAAGCCAGAATATGGTCTTTAAAATTTATAGTAAGATCAGTGCATTTGGTACACATTCTAAGAGGGGGTTCCACAATGGCTTCTAAACATAATGAACAGTTTCCTCTATGTCAGACATGTTTAACAGACTAGTAATGAGACCAGCAAGCTTAGAAAACACTTTAATTAATGTGAAAAAGCAGAATATAAAAAACGGTACTGTGCCTTTAAGGGAAAAAAACAAACACAAAAACTGCAAAACAGTGAAAAAAAGCAGTTAACTCTACGAAATTTTTACAGTGTGTATAATAGACTAAAATAGCATTGCAGCCACTTGCAAATGGATGATTAACCCCTCAGGCTCAAAAACGAATCAGAAAAACGGTAAAACCGTTATAAGCAAACTGCCACAGCTCTACTGTGGCTCCTACCTTCCCATAAAACGACTTTTGTAGGCACAAAAACCCTTTACAGAGGTCCAATATGTCAGGGGACTCCTTCAGGGAAGCTGGATGTCTCAGAATGTAAAAACTACTGCGCAATTAGAGCACGAAAATAGGCCCCTCCCACCATGCACTCAAAGTGAAAGGGCCATAAATAACTACTCCTAGGAGAAATCTAGTCAGCCATGTGGAAAACTAGGCCCCAAATAAAGATTTATCACCCTTAGTAGAAAACGTTCTTTATATATAATGCAAACGTTTTACATACTAGGCCATAAGAGCAAGTAACATGAATATTACCCTTTACTGCAAGCATGATGCCAGTCGTTTGATAAATCACTGCAATCAGGCTTACCTTAAATATATCAGGCACTGTCAGCATTTTCTAGACCTTATCTCTCTAGAAAAAAATATACTGAACATACCTCAGAGCAGTTAATTATGCAGGCCGTTCCCCCAGCTGAAGTTTTCCCATACTCTTCAGTTATGTGTGATAACAGATCTTAGATACAACCTGCTAAGATCATCAAAAACCTCAGGCAAAACTCTTCTTCTAATTTCTGCCTGAGGTAAAAACAGTACAACGCCGGTACCGTTTAAAAATAACAAACTTTTGATTGAAGATAAACTACACTAATTCACCACATCTCTTGTTACTTCCTTTCTTGTCGAGAGCTGCAATAGAATGACTGGTAGTGGCAGTTAGGAGAGGAGCTATATAGACAGCTCTGCTGTGGGTGATCCTCTTGCAGCTTCCTGTTGGGAAGGAGAATATCCCACAAGTAATGTATGAATCCGTGGACTGGATACACCTTACAAGAGAAAAAAAATATTTAAAAAAAATAATGTAAAAATGTAAAGTTTATGCTTTTTATTATCCAGGTTAAACTGAAGTGCAAGGTAGAACTGTTAAAAAGCCAGCAACATTACTGTTCTGTGAATGTGAACCACTTCTCTCACAGGGTGCAAGAATATGTGTGCTCCAAGATGGCGGCACCCAGTATGAAAAGATGGAGCTTAACTAAGCAGCACCTGTAATGGGTTAAATAAGAGAATGGCTCTGAAGAGAGCTACAGTCAGAAGAGGAAAAACTATAGCATAGTGAGTAGTAAATCTACTACATTATTTGTACCCAGCAGTTTAATGCCCCTTTAATATACCATCTCATTAGTTTGAAATCAATTTCTTTCTAGAGCCTGTATGAATATCAAGAAATTAGGATGAAGAGAAATGTTCCAGTCAACACAAATTAAAACTGGGTAAGTAACCAGTAATTTTATTTTCTGAAGACCCAGGTCTGAAGCCAGGCTAAAGTAAAAAATATTACTTTTTTGCTGTTCAATCTTTTGGATGCACAAGGTAGCAGAACAAACGGAGAAGAACATAAGTCACTTTGAGACTCCAAAGATTCACTATTCTAAATAAAAAATAGTATCTAAAACCACAGGAGAAAAAGGAAATTTATGCTTACCTGATAAATGTATTTCTTTTTCGATATGATGAGTCCACGGATTTCATCCTTACTTGTGGGATTACCCCTCCTGGTCAGCAGGAGGAGGCAACGAGCACCACAGCAGAGCTGTGTGTATTTGACCGAAGTTAGGAAGAGGAAGGAAAAGCCAAGGTGCAGAGATGTCTGAAGTTTAACAAAAATTTAATGACCTGTCTCAGAAGAACAGGGCAGGCCGTGGACTCATCGTATCGAAAAATAAATAAATTTATCAGATAATCATAAATTTCCTTTTCTTTTACAAGATACAATGAGTCCACGGATTTCATCCTTACTTGTGGGATACAATACCAAAGCTATAGTACACGGATGAAAAACATAATTTATGTAAGAACTTACCTGATAAATTCATTTCTTTCATATTAGCAAGAGTCCATGAGCTAGTGACGTATGGGATATACATTCCTACCAGGAGGGGCAAAGTTTCCCAAACCTCAAAATGCCTATAAATACACCCCTCACCACACCCACAATTCAGTTTAACGAATAGCCAAGAAGTGGGGTGATAAAAAAGTGCGAAAGCATATAAAATAAGGAATTGGAATAATTGTGCTTTATACAAAATCATAACCACCACAAAAAAAGGGCGGGCCTCATGGACTCTTGCTAATATGAAAGAAATGAATTTATCAGGTAAGTTCTTACATAAATTATGTTTTCTTTCATGTAATTAGCAAGAGTCCATGAGCTAGTGACGTATGGGATAATGACTACCCAAGATGTGGATCTTTCCACACAAGAGTCACTAGAGAGGGAGGGATAAAATAAAGACAGCCAATTCCTGCTGAAAACAATCCACACCCAAAATAAAGTTTAACGAAAAACATAAGCAGAAGATTCAAACTGAAACCGCTGCCTGAAGTACTTTTCTACCAAAAACTGCTTCAGAAGAAGAAAATACATCAAAATGGTAGAATTTAGTAAAAGTATGCAAAGAGGACCAAGTTGCTGCTTTGCAAATCTGGTCAACCGAAGCTTCATTCCTAAATGCCCAGGAAGTAGAAACTGACCTAGTAGAATGAGCTGTAATTCTCTGAGGCGGAGTTTTACCCGACTCAACATAGGCAAGATGAATTAAAGATTTCAACCAAGATGCCAAAGAAATGGCAGAAGCTTTCTGGCCTTTTCTAGAACCGGAAAAGATAACAAATAGACTAGAAGTCTTACGGAAAGATTTCGTAGCTTCAACATAATATTTCAAAGCTCTAACAACATCCAAAGAATG
The DNA here is from genome assembly GCF_027579735.1 of Bombina bombina. Taxonomy (NCBI): domain Eukaryota; kingdom Metazoa; phylum Chordata; class Amphibia; order Anura; family Bombinatoridae; genus Bombina; species Bombina bombina. The sequence goes on from NC_069504.1 coordinate 619,848,184, forward strand.
CAACGATTTCTCCTTAGAATTCTTAGGATTAGGACATAATGAAGGAACCACAATTTCTCTACTAATGTTGTTGGAATTCACAACTTTAGGTAAAAATTCAAAAGAAGTTCGCAACACCGCCTTATCCTGATGAAAAATCAGAAAAGGAGACTCACAAGAAAGAGCAGATAATTCAGAAACTCTTCTGGCAGAAGAGATGGCCAAAAGGAACAAAACTTTCCAAGAAAGTAATTTAATGTCCAAGGAATGCATAGGTTCAAACGGAGGAGCTTGAAGAGCTCCCAGAACCAAATTCAAACTCCAAGGAGGAGAAATTGACTTAATGACAGGTTTTATACGAACCAAAGCTTGTACAAAACAATGAATATCAGGAAGAATAGCAATCTTTCTGTGAAAAAGAACAGAAAGAGCAGAGATTTGTCCTTTCAAAGAACTTGCGGACAAACCCTTATCTAGACCATCCTGAAGAAACTGTAAAATTCTCGGTATTCTAAAAGAATGCCAAGAAAAATGATGAGAAAGACACCAAGAAATATAAGTCTTCCAGACTCTATAATATATCTCTCGAGATACAGATTTACGAGCCTGTAACATAGTATTAATCACAGAGTCAGAGAAACCTCTTTGACCAAGAATCAAGCGTTCAATCTCCATACCTTTAAATTTAAGGATTTCAGATCCTGATGGAAAAAAGGACCTTGTGACAGAAGGTCTGGTCTTAACGGAAGAGTCCACGGTTGGCAAGAGGCCATCCGGACAAGATCTGCATACCAAAACCTGTGAGGCCATGCCGGAGCTACCAGCAGAACAAACAAGCATTCCTTCAGAATCTTGGAGATTACTCTTGGAAGAAGAACTAGAGGCGGAAAGATATAGGCAGGATGATACTTCCAAGGAAGTGATAATGCATCCACTGCCTCCGCCTGAGGATCCCGGGATCTGGACAGATACCTGGGAAGTTTTTTGTTAAGATGGGACGCCATCAGATCTATTTCTGGAAGTTCCCACATTTGAACAATCTGAAGAAATACCTCTGGGTGAAGAGACCATTCGCCCGGATGCAACGTTTGGCGACTGAGATAATCCGCTTCCCAATTGTCTATACCTGGGATATGAACCGCAGAGATTAGACAGGAGCTGGATTCCGCCCAAACCAAAATTCGAGATACTTCTTTCATAGCCAGAGGACTGTGAGTCCCTCCTTGATGATTGATGTATGCCACAGTTGTGACATTGTCTGTCTGAAAACAAATGAACAATTCTCTCTTCAGAAGAGGCCAAAACTGAAGAGCTCTGAAAATTGCACGGAGTTCCAAAATATTGATCAGTAATCTCACCTCCTGAGATTCTCAAACTCCTTGTGCCGTCAGAGATCCCCACACAGCTCCCCAACCTGTGAGACTTGCATCTGTTGAAATTACAGTCCAGGTCGGAAGCACAAAAGAAGCCCCCTGAATTAAACGATGGTGATCTGTCCACCATGTTAGAGAGTGTCGAACAATCGGTTTTAAAGATATTGTCTGAGATATCTTCGTGTAATCCTTGCACCATTGCTTCAGCATACAGAGCTGAAGAGGTCGCATGTGAAAACGAGCAAAGGGGATCGCGTCCGATGCAGCAGTCATAAGACCTAGAATTTCCATGCATAAGGCTACCGAAGGGAATGATTGTGACTGAAGGTTTCGACAAGCTGCAATCAATTTTAGACGTCTCTTGTCTGTTAAAGACAGAGTCATGGACACTGAATCCATCTGGAAACTGAGAAAGGTTACCCTTGTCTGAGGAATCAAAGAACTTTTTGGTAAATTGATCCTCCAACCATGATCTTGAAGAAACAACACAAGTCGATTCGTATGAGATTCTGCTAAATGTAAAGACTGAGCAAGTACCAAGATATCGTCCATATAAGGAAATACCACAATACCCTGTTCTCTGATTACAGACAGAAGGGCACCGAGAACTTTTGTAAAAATTCTTGGAGCTGTAGCTAGGCCAAACGGCAGAGCCATAAACTGGTAATGCTTGTCCAGAAAAGAGAATCTCAGGAACTGATAATGATCTGGATGAATCGGAATATGCAGATATGCATCCTGTAAATCTATTGTGGACATATAATTCCCTTGCTGAACAAAAGGCAAGATAGTCCTTACAGTTACCATTTTGAACGTTGGTATCCTTACATAACGATTCAATATTTTTAGATCCAGAACTGGTCTGAAGGAATTCTCCTTCTTTGGTACAATGAAGAGATTTGAATAAAACCCCATCCCCTGTTCCAGAACTGGAACTGGCATAATTACTCCAGCCAACTCTAGATCTGAAACACAATTCAGAAATGCTTGAGCTTTCACTGGATTTACTGGGACACGGGAAAGAAAAAATCTCTTTGCAGGAGGTCTCATCTTGAAACCAATTCTGTACCCTTCTGAAACAATGTTCTGAATCCAAAGATTGTGAACAGAATTGATCCAAATTTCTTTGAAAAAACGTAACCTGCCCCCTACCAGCTGAGCTGGAATGAGGGCCGAACCTTCATGTGGACTTAGAAGCAGGCTTTGCCTTTCTAGAAGGCTTGGATTTATTCCAGACTGGAGATGGTTTCCAAACTGAAACTGCTCCTGAGGATGAAGGATCAGGCTTTTGTTCTTTGTTGAAACGAAAGGAACGAAAACGATTATTAGCCCTGTTTTTACCCTTAGATTTTTTATCCTGTGGTAAAAAAGTTCCTTTCCCACCAGTAACAGTTGAGATAATGGAATCCAACTGAGAACCAAATAATTTGTTACCCTGGAAAGAAATGGAAAGTAGAGTTGATTTAGAAGCCATATCAGCATTCCAAGTTTTAAGCCATAAAGCTCTTCTAGCTAAAATAGCTAGAGACATAAACCTGACATCAACTCTGATAATATCAAAAATGGCATCACAGATAAAATTATTAGCATGCTGAAGAAGAATAATAATATCATGAGAATCATGATCTGTTACTTGTTGTGCTAAAGTCTCCAACCAAAAGTTGAAGCTGCAGCAACATCAGCCAAAGATATAGCAGGTCTAAGAAGATTACCTGAACACAGATAAGCTTTTCTTAGAAAGGATTCAATTTTCCTATCTAAAGGATCTTTAAACGAAGTACCATCTGACGTAGGAATAGTAGTACGTTTAGCAAGGGTAGAAATAGCCCCATCAACTTTAGGGATTTTGTCCCAAAATTCTAATCTGTCAGACGGCACAGGATATAATTGCTTAAAACGTTTAGAAGGAGTAAATGAATTACCCAATGTATCCCATTCTCTGGAAATTACTTCAGAAATAGCATTAGGAACAGGAAAAACTTCTGGAATAACCACAGGAGATTTAAACACCTTATCTAAACGTTTAGAATTAGTATCAAGAGGACCAGAATCCTCTATTTCTAAAGCAATTAGTACTTCTTTAAGTAAAGAACGAATAAATTCCATTTTAAATAAATATGAAGATTTATCAGCATCAATCTCTGAGACAGAATCCTCTGAACCAGAAGAGTCATCAGAATCAGAATGATGATGTTCATTTAAAAATTCATCTGTAGAGAGAGAAGTTTTAAAAGATTTTTTATGTTTACTAGAAGGAGAAATAACAGACATAGCCTTCTTGATGGATTCAGAAACAAAATCTCTTATGTTATCAGGAACATTCTGCACCTTAGATGTTGAGGGAACTGCAACAGGCAATGGTACATTACTAAAGGAAATATTATCTGCTTTATCAAGTTTGTCATGACAATTAATACAAACAACAGCCGGAGGAATAGCTACCAAACGTTTACAGCAGATACACTTAGCTTTGGTAGTTCCAGCACTAGACAGCGATTTTCCTGAAGTATCTTCTGACTCAGATGCAACGTGAGACATCTTGCAATATGTAAGAGAAAAAACAACATATAAAGCAAAATTGATCAAATTCCTTAAATGACAGTTTCAGGAATGGGAAAAAATGCCAATAAACAAGCTTCTAGTAACCAGAAGCAAAGAAAAAATGAGACTGAAATAATGTGGAGACAAAAGCGACGCCAAAAATGACGCCACATCCGGAACGCCGACATTTTTGGCGCAAAAAGACGTCAAAAAATGACGCAACTTCCGGCGACACGTATGACGCCGGAAACAGAAAAGATTTTTTGCGCCAAAAAAGTCTGCGCCAAGAATGACGCAATAAAATGAAGCATTTTCAGCCCCCGCGAGCCTAACAGCCCACAGTGAAAAAAAGTCAAATTTTTAAGGTAAGAAAAAAACATAATTTATGCTTACCTGATAAATTCCTTTCTCCTGTAGTGTAGTCAGTCCACGGGTCATCATTACTTCTGGGATATTAACTCCTCCCCAACAGGAAGTGCAAGAGGATCACCCAAGAAGAGCTGCTATATAGCTCCTCCCCTCTACGTCACACCCAGTCATTCGACCAAGAACCAAACGAGAAAGGAGAAACTATAGGGTGCAGTGGTGACTGGAGTATAATTTAAAAATTTAGACCTGCCATAAAAAACAGGGCGGGCCGTGGACTGACTACACTACAGGAGAAAGGAATTTATCAGGTAAGCATAAATTATGTTTTCTCCTGTTAAGTGTAGTCAGTCCATGGGTCATCATTACTTCTGGGATACCAATACCAAAGCTAAAGTACACGGATGACGGGAGGGACAGGCAGGATCTTTATACGGAAGGGACCACTGCCTGAAGAACATTTCTCCCAAAAACAGCCTCCGAAGAAGCAAAAGTGTCAAATTTGTAAAATTTGGAAAAAGTATGAAGAGAAGACCAAGTTGCAGCCTTGCAAATCTGTTCAACAGATGCCTCATTCTTAAAGGCCCAAGTGGAAGCCACAGCTCTAGTAGAATGAGCTGTAATTCTTTCAGGAGGCTGCTGTCCAGCAGTCTCATAGGCTAAACGTATTATGCTACGAAGCCAAAAAGAGAGAGAGGTAGCAGAAGCTTTTTGACCTCTCCTCTGTCCAGAATAAACGACAAACAGGGAAGAAGTTTGGCGAAAATCTTTAGTTGCCTGTAAATAAAATTTCAGGGCACGGACTACATCTAGATTGTGCAGAAGTCGATCCTTCTTTGAAGAAGGGTTAGGACACAATGATGGAACAACAATCTCTTGATTGATATTCTTGTTAGTGACAACCTTAGGTAAGAACCCAGGTTTAGTACGCAGAACTACCTTATCTGAATGAAAAATCAGATACGGAGAATCACAATGTAAGGCTGATAACTCAGAGACTCTACGAGCCGAGGAAATAGCCATTAAAAACAGAACTTTCCAAGATAACAATTTAATATCAATGGAATGAAGGGGTTCAAACGGAACACCCTGTAAAACGTTAAGAACTAAATTTAAGCTCCATGGTGGAGCAACAGTTTTAAACACAGGCTTAATCCTGGCCAAAGCCTGGCAAAAAGCCTGAACGTCTGGAACTTCTGACAGACGTTTGTGTAAAAGAATGGACAGAGCTGAGATCTGTCCTTTTAAGGAACTAGCAGATAAACCCTTTTCTAAACCCTCTTGTAGAAAAGACAATATCCTAGGAATCCTAACCTTACTCCATGAGTAACTCTTGGATTCGCACCAATGTAAGTATTTACGCCATATTTTATGGTAAATCTTTCTGGTAACAGGTTTCCTAGCCTGTATTAAGGTATCAATTACTGACTCCGAAAATCCACGCTTTGATAAAATCAAGCGTTTAATTTCCAAGCAGTCAGCTTCAGAGAAATTAGATTTTGATGTTTGAAAGGACCCTGAATTAGAAGGTCCTGTCTCAGAGGCAGAGACCAAGGTGGACAGGATGACATGTCCACTAGATCTGCATACCAGGTCCTGCGTGGTCACGCAGGCGCTATTAGAATCACCGATGCTCTCTCCTGTTTGATCCTGGCAATCAATCGAGGAAGCATCGGGAAGGGTGGAAACACATAGGCCATCCCGAAGGTCCAAGGTGCTGTCAAAGCATCTACCAGGACCGCTCCCGGGTCCCTGGACCTGGACCCGTAACAAGGAAGCTTGGCGTTCTGGCGAGACGCCATGAGATCTATCTCTGGTTTGCCCCAAAGTCGAAGTATTTGGGCAAAGACCTCCGGATGAAGTTCCCACTCCCCCGGATGAAAAGTCTGACGACTTAGGAAATCCGCCTCCCAGTTCTCCACTCCAGGAATGTGGATCACTGACAGGTGGCAAGAGTGAGACTCTGCCCAGCGAATTATCTTTGATACTTCCATCATCGCTAGGGAGCTTCTTGTCCCTCCTTGATGGTTGATGTAAGCTACAGTCGTGATGTTGTCCGACTGAAACCTGATGAACCCCCGAGTAGTTAACTGAGGCCAAGCCAGAAGGGCATTGAGAACTGCTCTCAATTCCAGAATGTTTATTGGAAGGAGACTCTTCTCCTGAGTCCATGATCCCTGAGCCTTCAGGGAATTCCAGACAGCGCCCCAACCTAGTAGGCTGGCGTCTGTTGTTACAATTGTCCAATCTGGTATGCTGAATGGCATCCCCCTGGACAGATGTGGCCGAGAAAGCCACCATAGGAGAGAATTTCTGGTCTCTTGATCCAGATTCAGAGTAGGGGACAAATCTGAGTAATCCCCATTCCACTGACTTAGCATGCACAATTGCAGCGGTCTGAGATGTAGGCGTGCAAAGGGTACTATGTCCATTGCCGCTACCATTAAGCCGATTACCTCCATGCATTGAGCCACTGACGGGTGTTGAATGGAATGAAGGACACGGCAAGCATTTTGAAGCTTTGTTAGCCTGTCTTCTGTCAGGTAGATCTTCATTTCTACAGAATCTATAAGAGTCCCCAAGAAGGGAACTCTTGTGAGTGGAAAGAGAGAACTTTTCTCTTCGTTCACCTTCCACCCATGCGACCTTAGAAATGCCAGTACTAACTCTGTATGAGACTTGGCAGTTTGAAAGCTTGACGCTTGTATCAGAATGTCGTCTAGGTACGGAGCCACCGAAATTCCTCGCGGTCTTAGTACCGCCAGAAGAGCGCCCAGAACCTTTGTGAAGATTCTTGGAGCCGTAGCCAATCCGAATGGAAGAGCTACAAACTGGTAATGCCTGTCTAGGAAGGCAAACCTTAGATACCGGTAATGATCTTTGTGAATCGGTATGTGAAGGTAAGCGTCCTTTAAATCCACTGTGGTCATGTACTGACCCTTTTGGATCATGGAAAAATCAGAAAATATCAAAGCGCCAGCGAACCGGCTGGGTTCAGAATGTGAAACCAATCCCTTCACAATGTGGGTTAAAACAAATGATTTATTCCAAATCTAAAAACATAAATTCTTGACAATACTTTAAAGATTTAAAACATTGCTTTGAAGATTTAAAACATTCGTATCTAAACTTGATGCATATAATTATATTTATATAAAGAGTGGATTGATTATGAATCCACACAATACTTTATGAAAATAAAAACGCCTTTACAATAATACAATAACTGAAACAATCAGTCCTACAGCTATGTTAAAATATGAATTCCTCAAGTGTGATAACTTGGAAGCTTCCAAAGGCTGAGTATAAAAAATAATAATAAAATAAAAATAACCTGTAAACAATCCTATAGTGGTGTTACCAGCTATATCAATTCGACCGGATGGATAAGGTATATATCACACAAAATGTTGGAGTACAGACCGATCCTCTAGCAGTGCTACCCACTATAGTTATCAGATCAATTCACAGATTGTGCAGAAAATTGTATGATTCTATAACACTGTTAACTTACATATATGGTTGTGTATTACAGTATTTGTTAAACACTTGTACAAGGTCCCTTAGGTTATATGTGACAAGAGTGGAACCGATCAACTGTTCCTTTGAAGGATCAGTGACCGTTCTCCGCTAGCGAAGAAGAAAGAGGATGCGTGTTCTATTTTGGCTGACTGTGTGACAGGTCAAAATGTGAAAAAACAAATTCAACAAAAGAAAATATATATCGCAGTACAAACTCCAAAAATATAAATTTCAATAGGTCTCAGGTGCAGAAATTGTAATACAAACTAAAAATTATATAAAAACTTATATAAAAACTTGTGATGCAAACTTAAAATATAAAGTGTATCGATGGGTCTCGGTATTTAGAAACAAATAACAAATATAATACAAATTCTGTGTGTCTTTAAAAGGGTCTTGAAATCAAAGCTTAATCCAAAAAATGTGTTCCGATTTGAACCTCATATGTCACTAGTGACCAGCATGAAAAAGTAAAAAAGTAAAAAAGTGTAACCAAAAATCTTCGTTAAAAGTCAGAGTTTAAGTGTTTCCAAGTGTGGGTGATTCCTTTTTTCTGTATTTTATCAGTCTATGTGGGGTATAATTGCCTGCAGTGGGGTTTGGGCTTCAGCGTCAATAGACAATTTGCAGATCCAGCGTCACTCAGGTTATTAGTTCCTTCTGCCAAAAGAAATAATAATAGTGCAGATCGTTTTTCAAATGAATATATAAATTGGAATGCTACTCACCAGTCGACGCGTTTCGGTCCAACATAGACCTTTTTCAAGACTAGTTTAGTGTTAGTCTAAGGGTCTTTAAATACCCTTTCCCAATAATGCCCGTATATCGATCCCGGAATTAGTTTCTTAGTACTTCCGGTTCATATGGCTTATAGTGTTAATTGTTTTTACGATCTTATCTACTTATATAGTGTTTGATCTTACCATAGTTTATAGTGCTGTTTGACACTTTATAGACTTCAATTGTTCATATCGCTTTCAATGTGTTAGTCCGATATTTCCCTGATCCTATTGGTTAGCGCTTAGGTCCTTTCTAATTGGCTCAAACTTTGGAGGTGTGTAAGGTGTGTTGAACCTTATTGGTTCATGATTCGGTGTGAGAAGGTGTGTACGTTGTGTTAAGCCTTATTGGCTCATGATTCTGTGTATCTAAGGAAAAATAGTTATTTGGAGTTACGGCCCATATCTTTGATATTTGTGTATTAAAATACTATATATTTGTATTCCCAATTTCATTCATATTATAGAGGAAAGATTAGTAACTCTCGAATTAGCTTAATCATGTGTTGCTTTGATTACGCACACTTTGAATGGTATTCTAATGCAGTTGTTGCTATTCGTGGTGTTATATTAATTTCCACCATTCTAATAGGTACTTTAAATGGATCGCTTATGTGTCCTAATTTTTCGATCAGCTTGATGAACTGTGATATTAATGGCTTCTTTGATCTGGTGTTTCGTATTTTCTCTTCCTACGTGTCTATTGCTGTATATTTCTCCTTCTTTGCGTTTTGTAAGTGTTAGGATTGTTAATACCTTCCTACCAAATATGTACAATATTATTTGGGGGCGAAGGGGGAATAGATTTATAGCTTTTTGGTTTGTTTATACACGATCATAATTTTTGATTTGTATTGCACTTTGTGATTATTTCTATCAATAATCTTAGCCTTTATTAATTCGATTACATTCACTACTATTAAAGAAATTTGATTTCCATTAAGAACCCATTGCCAAAGTGAGTATTTTGATAACCAAAATGATGGTTATTTTAACCATTAGATAAAAATTTTTGAAAAGAAAAATATGGTTTAGTTGAAAACAATTGAATTCAGGGTTAAAGATTCAATATTTATAGATAAGTTGTCTTAATATATTTTCCGATTTTTCTAGTTTTTATTCAGGGGATCCGTTTTTCCTCTATTTCTAAAGTAAATGAGGGGATATTTGAATATACATATATATCAGTCTGGGGGTCGTTTTTACCTCTTCTTATATGGACTAGTAGTTATTTTCTTATGGACCCTAGGTGTACTGGTCGCAGCCTTGAGTCTAGCTTTCGTTCTCTTTGATATCTATTAGACAGTAGTAGTTTGTAAGGCTCATATTAAGCCCTAAGTCTTTTGTAATTTGTCAGCCTCTTATATGAGCCCTAGCTTTGGTTTCTCATTTATGTTACATGATATAGATTAATATGAACTTAGGTTTAGTTCCATACATGATGTAGATTATGAGGTTTTTTAACCTTTGATATTTCTGTAGTAAGAGATATTTTATAATTGTGCTCTCAGATGTAGAGACATTTGTATAGAGTGAGATAAGGATTTCTGTGGTGGGAGATTCTTTATAGTTGTGCTCTCAGAAGTAGAGACATTTATAAAGGATGAGTTAGGGATGCAATCTTCTTATTTTCTGGTTCAAAATAGAGTTGTAATTTTGTCCTTTGTGAGAGATTTTCATAGTTAAAAGGGGAGAATACTGTTGTTCCAGTCTGGTCACCACCAATGGTTATATAAAGATCGTTGGGCTTTATTGGGGTATATCCTTAATATATCTTGCCTAGACTTCTTATATGTTAGAATGTTTCGTCTTGTTAGAAAAACGGGAGTACCTTTATTTTTCTAATCGATGGAATATGGCTAATTTGCCATTTTCATAGCTTGGAAAGGGCTATTCTTCTTTTTCAAATTGTTCCATATTTCTAGTCATGAAGGGGTTGCCATCAATTTCTTCTCTTTTTTTATTACTGGGTGTATAAGTTTCTTCGGGGAGGGAGGTGACATTCAACTATAGTTCTTTCAAGAGATGTATGTCTTTTCTTATTTTGCTGAGTAAATACGTGTGTTTAGAGAGGGGGTGGTATTCATTTTCGGTTCTCTCAGGAGATATATGTCTTCTGTCTTCAGTTGTTATTCAGGAGATGAGACAAGTCTTCCTTATTATTCAACCCCCTTGGATGTAGACAGTCGAGGGAGAATATCCATTTAGATTCTTCAATCAGTAATTGCTTTTCATGGTTGCCGCCTCTCCAATTTTTTGGCACCTTCTTTATCCCTATATATTTTAATGCCTTAATATCCCCACAGTGTTTTTCGGAGAAATGTCTATATAGGGCCGTCTAGGAAGGCAAACCTTAGATACCGGTAATGATCTTTGTGAATCGGTATGTGAAGGTAAGCGTCCTTTAAATCCACTGTGGTCATGTACTGACCCTTTTGGATCATGGGTAAGATTGTCCGAATAGTTTCCATTTTGAACGATGGAACTCTTAGGAATTTGTTTAAGATCTTTAAATCCAAGATTGGTCTGAAGGTTCCTTCTTTCTTGGGAAACACAAACAGATTTGAGTAAAACCCCTGTCCGTGCTCCGACCGCGGAACCGGGTGGATTACTCCCATTAGCAAAAGATCTTGAACACAGCGTAGAAACGCCTCTTTCTTTATTTGGTTTGTTGACAACCTTGAAAGATGAAATCTGCCTTTTGGGGGAGAGATTTTGAAGTCCAGAAGATATCCCTGAGATATGATCTCTAACGCCCAGGGATCCTGGACATCTCTTGCCCAAGCCTGGGCGAAGAGAGAAAGTCTGCCCCCCACTAGATCCGTTTCCGGATCGGGGGCCCTCAATTCATGCTGTCTTAGGGGCAGCAGCAGGTTTTCTGGCCTGCTTGCCCTTGTTCCAGGACTGGTTAGGTTTCCAGCCTTGTCTGTAGCGAGCAACAGCTCCTTCCTGTTTTGGTGCAGAGGAAGCTGATGCTGCTCCTGCCTTGAAGTTACGAAAGGCACGAAAATTAGACTGTCTAGCCCTAGGTTTGGCTCTGTCTTGAGGCAGGGCATGGCCTTTACCTCCTGTAATGTCAGCGATAATTTCTTTCAAACCGGGCCCGAATAAGGTCTGCCCTTTGAAAGGTATGTTAAGTAATTTAGATTTAGAAGTAACATCAGCTGACCAGGATTTTAGCCACAGTGATCTACGTGCCTGAATGGCGAATCCGGAATTCTTAGCCGTAAGTTTAGTTAAATGTACTACGGCATCTGAAATAAATGAATTAGCTAGCTTAAGGGTTTTAAGCTTATTTGAAATCTCATCTATAGTTATTGAGTCAAGAGTCTCTTCCAGAGACTCGGACCAAAATGCGGCCGCAGCCGTGACAGACGCAATGCATGCAAGGGGTTGCAATATAAAACCTTGTTGAACAAACATTTTCTTAAGGTAACCCTCTAATCTTTTATCCATTGGATCTGAAAAGGCACAGCTATCCTCCACCGGGATAGTGGTACGCTTAGCCAGAGTAGAAACCGCTCCCTCCACCTTAGGGACCATCTGCCATAAGTCCCGTGTGGTGGCGTCTATTGGAAACATCTTTCTAAATACAGGAGGGGGGGAAAAGGGTACACCGGGCCTATCCCACTCCTTAGTAATTATCTCTGTAAGCCTCTTAGGTATAGGAAATACGTCAGTACTCGCTGGTACTGCATAGTATCTATCCAGCCTACATAATTTCTCTGGGATTGCAACGGTGTTACAATCATTCAGAGCCGCTAATACCTCCCCTAGCAGTACACGGAGGTTTTCTAGTTTAAACTTAAAATTTGAAATGTCTGAATCCACTCTATTTGGATCAGATCCGTCACCTGCCGATTGAAGCTCTCCGTCCTCATGTTCTGCAAATTGTGACGCAGTATCTGACATGGCCCTATTATTATCAGCGCACTCTGTTCTCACCCCAGAGTGATCTCGCTTACCTCTAAGTTCTGGTAATTTAGACAAAACTTCAGTCATAACATTAGCCATGTCCTGTAGTGTGATTTGTAATGGCCGCCCTGAAGTACTCGGCGTTACAATATCACGCACCTCCCGAGCGGGAGATGCAGGTACTGACACGTGAGGCAAGTTAGTCGGCATAACTTCCCCCTCGTTGTTTGGTGAATGATGTTCAATTTGTACAGATTGACTTTTATTTAAAGTAGCATCAATGCAATTAGTACATAAATTTCTATTGGGCTCCACCTTGGCTTTTGCACATATAGCACAGAGATATTCCTCTGAGTCAGACATGTTTAACAAACTAGCAATTAAACTAGCAAGCTTGGAAATACTTTTCAACTCAATTTACAAGTAATATGAAAAACGCACTGTGCCTTTAAGAAGCACAGAAAAAAACTATGACAGTTGAATAACAATGAACCGGAGAAATTATAAAAACCAAATTTTTCCCGGTAAAGGCATAAATTTAGCAAAGGATTGCCCCCATTAGCAATGGATAACTAACCCTTAATAGCAAAAAAAATGTACAAAATATAAACGTTTTTTATCACAGTCAAAGCACAATCTCACAGGTCTGCTGTGAGTGATTACCTCCCTCAAAATAATTTTTGAAGACCCTTGAGCTCTGTAAGAGACGATCCGGATCATGCAGGGAGAGAAACAGACTTGCCAAAATAGGCCCCTCCCCCTCACATCCTATCTATTAGTTGGGTGCAAGAGAATGACTGGGTGTGACGTAGAGGGGAGGAGCTATATAGCAGCTCTGCTTGGGTGATCCTATTGCACTTCCTGTTGGGGAGGAGTTAATATCCCAGAAGTAATGATGACCCGTGGACTGACTACACTTAACAGGAGAAATGATTGATTCAAACACATTATCCCAAATATGAAACTGACTGTCTGAAAATAAGGAATGTTGAACATTCTGAGTCAAGGCAAATAAATGTTTGAAAACATATATTTAGAACTTTAAAAATAAAGTGCCCAACCATAGCTTAGAGTGTCACAGAAAATAAGATTTACTTACCCCAGGACACTCATCTACATGTTTGTAGAAAGCCAAACCAGTACTGAAACGAAAATCAGCAGAGGTAATGGTATATAAATAAGAGTATATCGTCGATCTGAAAAGGGAGGTAAGAGATGAATCTCTACGACCGATAACAGAGAACCTATGAAATAGACCCCGTAGAAGGAGATCACTGCATTCAAATAGGCAATACTCTCCTCACATCCCTCTGACATTCACTGCACGCTGAGAGGAAAACCGGGCTCCAACTTGCTGCGGAGCGCATATCAACGTAGAATCTAGCACAAACTTACCTCACCACCTCCATAGGAGGCAAAGTTTGTAAAACTGAATTGTGGGTGTGGTGAGGGGTGTATTTATAGACATTTTGAGGTTTGGGAAACTTTGCCCCTCCTGGTAGGAATGTATATCCCATACGTCACTAGCTCATGGACTCTTGCTAATTACATGAAAGAAACAGAGCTTGAGATAGTGGGTCTGGCCGTAACGGAAGTGGCCAAGGCGGGCAACTGGACATCCAAACCAGATCTGCATACCAAAACCTGTGTGGCCATACTGGAGCCACCAGCAACACAAATGATTGTTCCATGATGATTTTGGAAATCACTCTTGGAAGGAGAACTAGAGGCGGGAAGATGTAAGCAGGATGATAACACCAAGGAAGTGTCAGCGCATACACTGCTTCCGCCTGAACATCCCTGGTCCTGGACAGGTATCTGGAAAGTTTCTTGTTTAGATGAGAGGCCATGAGATCTATCTCTGGAAGACCCCACATCTGAACAATCTGAGAAAATACATCTGGATTAAGAGACCACTCCCCTTGATGTAAAGTCTGGCGGCTGAGATAATCCACTTCCCAATTGTCTACACCTGGGATATGCACCGCAGAGATTAGACAGGAGCTGGATTCCGCCCAAGCAAGTATTCGAGATACTTCTTTCATAGCTTGGGGACTGTGAGTTCCACCCTGATGATTGACATATGCCACTGTTGTGATATTGTCTGTCTGAAAACAAATGAACGGTTCTCTCTTTAACAGAGGCCAAAACTAAAGAGCTCTGAGAATTGCACGGAGTTCTAAAATATTTATTGGTAATCTCGCCTCTTGAGATTTCCAAACCCTTTGTGCTGTCAGAGATCCCCAAACAGCTCTCCAACCTGAGAGACTCGCATCTGTTGCGATCACAGTCCAGGTTGGCCGAACAAAAGAAGCCCCTTGAACCAAACGATGGTGATCTATCCACCATGTCAGAGAGTGTTGTACATTGGGATTTAAAGATATTAATTGTGATATCTTTGTATAATCCCTGCACCATTGATTCAGCATACAAAGTTGAAGAGGTCTCATGTGAAAACAAGCAAAGGGGATCGCGTCCGATGCTGCAGTCATGAGACCTAAAACTTCCATGCACGTAGCCACTGAAGGGAATGACTGAGACTGAAGGTGCCGACAGGCTGCAACCAATTTTAAACGTCTCTTGTCTGTTAGAGACAGAGTCATGGACACTGAATCTATCTGGAAGCCTAAAAAGGTGACCCTTGTCTGAGGAATCAAGAAACTCTTTGGTAAATTGATCCTCCAACCATGTTTCTGAAGAAACAACACTAGTTGATTCGTGTGGGATTCTGCAGAACATAAAGACTGAGCTAGTACCAAGATATCGTCCAAATAAGGAAACACCGCAATACCCTGTTCTCTGATTACAGAGAGTAGGGCACCAGAACCCTTGAAAATATTCTTGGAGCTGTTGCTAGGCCAAATGGAAGAGCAACAAATTGGTAATGTTTGTCTAGAAAAAAGAATCTCAGAAACTGATAATGTTCTGGATGAAATCGGAATATGAAGGTATGCATCCTGCAAGTCTATTGTGGACATATAATGTACTTGCTGAACAAAAGGCAGAATAGTCCTTATAGTCACCATCTTGAAAGTTGGTACTCTTACATAACGATTCAAAATTTTCAGATCCAGAACTGGTCTGAATAAATTTTCCTTCTTTGGGACAATGAATAGATTTGAATAAAACCCCAAACCTTGTTCCAGAAGAGGAACTGGCATGATTACCCCTGAAGACTCCAGGTCTGAAACACACTTCAGGAAAGCCTGAGCTTTTACTGGATTTACTGGGATACATGAGAGAAAAAATCTTCTCACAGGAGGTCTTACTCTGAATCCTATTCGATACCCTTGAGAGACAATGCTCTAAATCCATTGATTTTGAACAGATTTTATCCAAATATCCTTGAAAAACCTTAATCTGCCCCTACCAGCTGAGCTGGAATGAGGGCCGCACCTTCATGCGGACTTAGGGGATGACTTTGGTTTCCTAAAAGGCTTGGAATTATTCCAATTTGAGGAAGGCTTCCAATTGGAGGCAGATTCCTTGGGGGAAGGATTGAATTTTTGTTCCTTATTCTGACGAAAGGAACGAAAACAGTTAGAAGGCTTAGATTTACCCTGAGGCAGAAAAACTCCCTTCCCCCCAGTAACAGTTGAAATAATAGAATCCAACTGGGACCCAAATAAATTATTATCTTTGAAAGAAAGAGATAGTAATCTAGATTTAGATGTCATATCAGCATTCCAGGATTTAAGCCACAAAGCTCTTCTAGCTAAAATAGCTAAAGACATGGATCTAACATCAATTTTGATAATATCAAAAATAGCATCACAAATAAAATGATTAGCATATTGCAGTAAGCGAATAATGCTAGATAAGTCAGAATCCAATTCTTGTTGCGCTAAATTCTCCAACCAGAAAGTTGATGCAGCCGCAACATCAGCCAAAGAAGTTGCAGGTCTAAGAAGATGACCTGAATATAAATAGGCCTTCCTTAGATAAGATTCAAGCTTCCTATCTGAAGGATCCTTAAAGGAAGTACTATCTTCCATTGGAAAAGTGGTACGTTTAGCAAGAGTAGAAATAGCCCCATCAACTTTGGGGATCTTTTCCCAAAACTATATAGATTTTTCTGGTAAAGGATACAATTTTTTAAACCTTGAAGAAGGAATAAAAGAAGTACCTGGCTTATTCCATTCCTTTAGAAATCATATCAGATATAGCCTCAGGAATAGGAAAAAAACCCTGGCGAAACCACAGGAGGTTTAAAAAACAGAATTTATGTTTACCTGATAAATTTCTTTCTCCAACGGTGTGTCCGGTCCACGGCGTCATCCTTACTTGTGGGATATTCTCTTCCCCAACAGGAAATGGCAAAGAGCCCAGCAAAGCTGGTCACATGATCCCTCCTAGGCTCCGCCTACCCCAGTCATTCGACCGACGTTAAGGAGGAATATTTGCATAGGAGAAACCATATGGTACCGTGGTGACTGTAGTTAAAGAAAATAAAATATCAGACCTGATTAAAAAAACCAGGGCGGGCCGTGGACCGGACACACCGTTGGAGAAAGAAATTTATCAGGTAAACATAAATTCTGTTTTCTCCAACATAGGTGTGTCCGGTCCACGGCGTCATCCTTACTTGTGGGAACCAATACCAAAGCTTTAGGACACGGATGAAGGGAGGGAGCAAATCAGGTCACCTAAATGGAAGGCACCACGGCTTGCAAAACCTTTCTCCCAAAAATAGCCTCAGAAGAAGCAAAAGTATCAAACTTGTAAAATTTGGTAAAAGTGTGTAGTGAAGACCAAGTCGCTGCCCTACATATCTGATCAACAGAAGCCTCGTTCTTGAAGGCCCATGTGGAAGCCACAGCCCTAGTGGAATGAGCTGTGATTCTTTCGGGAGGCTGCCGTCCGGCAGTCTCGTAAGCCAATCTGATGATGCTTTTAATCCAAAAAGAGAGAGAGGTAGAAGTTGCTTTTTGACCTCTCCTTTTACCTGAATAAACAACAAACAAGGAAGATGTTTGTCTAAAATCCTTTGTAGCATCTAAATAGAATTTTAGAGCGCGAACAACATCCAAATTGTGCAACAAACGTTCCTTCTTTGAAACTGGTTTTGGACACAGAGAAGGTACGATAATCTCCTGGTTAATGTTTTTGTTAGAAACAACTTTTGGAAGAAAACCAGGTTTAGTACGTAAAACCACCTTATCTGCATGGAACACCAGATAAGGAGGAGAACACTGCAGAGCAGATAATTCTGAGACTCTTCTAGCAGAAGAAATCGCAACTAAAAACAAAACTTTCCAAGATAATAACTTAATATCAACGGAATGTAAGGGTTCAAACGGAACCCCCTGAAGAACTGAAAGAACTAAATTGAGACTCCAAGGAGGAGTCAAAGGTTTGTAAACAGGCTTGATTCTAACCAGAGCCTGAACAAAGGCTTGAACATCTGGCACAGCTGCCAGCTTTTTGTGAAGTAATACCGACAAGGCAGAAATCTGTCCCTTCAGGGAACTTGCAGATAATCCTTTTTCCAATCCTTCTTGAAGGAAGGATAGAATCCTAGGAATCTTAACCTTGTCCCAAGGGAATCCTTTAGATTCACACCAACAGATATATTTTTTCCAAATTTTATGGTAAATCTTTCTAGTCACAGGCTTTCTGGCCTGAACAAGAGTATCGATAACAGAATCTGAGAATCCTCGCTTCGATAAAATCAAGCGTTCAATCTCCAAGCAGTCAGCTGGAGTGAAACCAGATTCGGATGTTCGAACGGACCCTGAACAAGAAGGTCTCGTCTCAAAGGTAGCTTCCAAGGTGGAGCCGATGACATATTCACCAGATCTGCATACCAAGTCCTGCGTGGCCACGCAGGAGCTATCAAGATCACCGACGCCCTCTCCTGCTTGATCCTGGCTATCAGCCTGGGGATGAGAGGAAATGGCGGGAACACATAAGCTAGTTTGAAGGTCCAAGGTGCTACTAGTGCATCCACTAGAGCCGCCTTGGGATCCCTGGATCTGGCCCCGTAGCAAGGAACTTTGAAGTTCTGACGAGAGGCCATCAGATCCATGTCTGGAATGCCCCACAGGTGAGTGACTTGGGCAAAGATTTCCGGATGGAGTTCCCACTCCCCCGGATGCAATGTCTGCCGACTCAGAAAATCCGCTTCCCAATTTTCCACTCCTGGGATGTGGATAGCAGACAGGTGGCAGGAGTGAGACTCCGCCCAAAGAATAATTTTGGTTACTTCTTCCATCGCTAGGGAACTCCTTGTTCCCCCCTGATGGTTGATGTACGCAACAGTCGTCATGTTGTCTGATTGAAACCGTATGAACCTGGTCCTCGCAAGCTGGGGCCAGGCCTGGAGAGCATTGAATATCGCTCTCAGTTCCAGAATATTTATCGGTAGAAGAGATTCTTCCCGAGACCAAAGACCCTGAGCTTTCAGGGATCCCCAGACCGCGCCCCAGCCTATCAGACTGGCGTCGGTCGTGACAATGACCCACTCTGGTCTGTGGAACATCATCCCTTGAGACAGATTGTCCAGGGACAGCCACCAACGGAGTGAGTCTCTGGTTCTCTGATTTACTTGTATCTTCGGAGACAAGTCTGTATAGTCCCCATTCCACTGACTGAGCATGCACAGTTGTAATGGTCTTAGATGAATGCGCGCAAAAGGAACTATGTCCATCGCCGCCACCATCAACCCGATCACTTCCATGCACTGAGCTATGGAAGGAAGAGGAACGGAATGAAGTATCCGACAAGAGTCCAGAAGCTTTGCTTTTCTGGCCTCTGTTAGAAAGATCCTCATTTCTAAGGAGTCTATAATTGTTCCCAAGAAGGGAACCCTTGTTGACGGGGATAGAGAACTCTTTTCCACGTTCACTTTCCAGCCGTGAGATCTGAGAAAGGCCAGGACAATGTCCGTGTGAGCCTTTGCTTGAGGAAGGGACGACGCTTGAATCAGAATGTCGTCCAGGTAAGGTACTACTGCAATGCCCCTTGGTCTTAGCACCGCTAGAAGGGACCCTAGTACCTTTGTGAAAATCCTTGGAGCAGTGGCTAATCCGAAAGGAAGCGCCACGAACTGGTAATGTTTGTCCAGGAATGCAAACCTTAGGAACCGATGATGTTCCTTGTGGATAGGAATATGTAGATACGCATCCTTTAAATCCACCGTGGTCATGAATTGACCTTCCTGGATGGAAGGAAGGATAGTTCGAATGGTTTCCATCTTGAACGATGGGACCTTGAGAAATTTGTTTAAGATCTTGAGATCTAGGATTGGTCTGAACGTTCCCTCTTTTTTGGGAACTATGAACAGATTGGAGTAGAACCCCATCCCTTGTTCTCTTAATGGAACAGGATGAATCACTCCCATTTTTAACAGGTCTTCTACACAATGTAAGAACGCCTGTCTTTTTATGTGGTCTGAAGACAACTGCGACCTGTGGAACCTCCCCCTTGGGGGAAGTCCCTTGAATTCCAGAAGATAACCCTGGGAGACTATTTCTAGCGCCCAAGGATCCAGAACATCTCTTGCCCAAGCCTGAGCGAAGAGAGAGAGTCTGCCCCCCACCAGATCCGGTCCCGGATCGGGGGCCAATATTTCATGCTGTCTTGGTAGCAGTGGCAGGTTTCTTGGCCTGCTTTCCCTTGTTCCAGCCTTGCATTGGTCTCCAAGCTGGCTTGGCCTGAGAAGTATTACCCTCTTGCTTAGAGGACGTAGCACCTTGGGCTGGTCCGTTTTTACGAAAGGGACGAAAATTAGGTCTATTTTTTGCCTTGAAGGGCCGATCCTGAGGAAGGGCGTGGCCCTTACCCCCAGTGATATCAGAGATAATCTCTTTCAAGTCAGGACCAAACAGCGTTTTCCCCTTGAAAGGAATGTTTAGTAGCTTGTTCTTGGAAGACGCATCAGCCGACCAAGATTTCAACCAAAGCGCTCTGCGCGCCACAATAGCAAACCCAGAGTTCTTAGCCGCTAACTTAGCCAATTGCAAAGAGGCGTCTAGAGTGAAAGAATTAGCCAATTTGAGAGCATTGATTCTGTCCATAATCTCCTCATAAGGAGGAGAGTCACTATCGAGCACCTTAAGCAGTTCATCAAACCAGAAATATGCGGCAGTAGTGACAGGGACAATGCATGAAATGGGTTGTAGAAGGTAACCCTGCTGAACAAACATCTTTTTAAGCAAACCTTCTAATTTTTTATCCATAGGATCTTTGAAAGCACAACTATCCTCTATGGGAATAGTGGTGCGTTTGTTTAAAGTAGAAACCGCTCCCTCGACCTTGGGGACTGACTGCCATAAGTCCTTTCTGGGGTCGACCATAGGAAACAATTTTTTAAATATGGGGGGAGGGACGAAAGGAATACCGGGCCTTTCCCATTCTTTATTAACAATGTCCGCCACCCGCTTGGGTATAGGAAAAGCTTCTGGGAGCCCCGGCACCTCTAGGAACTTGTCCATTTTACATAGTTTCTCTGGGATGACTAAATTTTCACAATCATCCAGAGTGGATAATACCTCCTTAAGCAAAATGCGGAGATGTTCCAATTTAAATTTAAATGTAATCACATCAGATTCAGCCTGCTGAGAAATGTTCCCTAAATCAGTAATTTCTCCCTCAGACAAAACCTCCCTGGCCCCCTCAGATTGGGTTAGGGGCCCTTCAGAGATATTAATATCAGCGTCGTCATGCTCTTCAGTAACTAAAACAGAGCAGCCACGCTTACGCTGACAAGGGTTAATTTTGGCTAAAATGTTTTTGACAGAATTATCCATTACAGCCGTTAATTGTTGCATAGTAAGGAGTATTGGCGCGCTAGATGTACTAGGGGCCTCCTGAGTGGGCAAGACTCGTGTAGACGAAGGAGGGAATGATGCAGTACCATGCTTACTCCCCTCACTTGAGGAATCATCTTGGGCATCATTGTCATTATCACATAAATCACATTTATTTAAATGAATAGGAATTCTGGCTTCCCCACATTCAGAACACAGTCTATCTGGTAGTTCAGACATGTTAAACAGGCATAAACTTGATCAGAAAGTACAAAAAACGTTTTAAAATAAAACCGTTACTGTCACTTTAAATTTTAAACTGAACACACTTTATTACTGCAATTGCGAAAAAACATGAAGGAATTGTTCAAAATTCACCAAATTTTCACCACAGCGTCTTAAAGCCTTGAAAATATTGCACACCAATTTTGGAAGCTTTAACCCTTAAAATAACGGAACCGGAGCCGTTTTAAGCTTTAAACCCCTTTACAGTCCCTGGTATCTGCTTTGCTGAGACCCAACCAAACCCAAAGGGGAATACGATACCAAATGACGCCTTCAGAAGTCTTTTATAAGTATCAGAGCTCCTCTCACATGCGACTGCATGCCATGCCTCTCAAAAACAAGTGCGCAACACCGGCGCGAAAATGAGACTCTGCCTATGCTTTGGGAAAGCCCCTAAAGAATAAGGTGTCTAAAACAGTGCCTGCCGATATTATTATATCAAAATACCCAGATAAAATGATTCCTCAAGGCTAAATATGTGTTAATAATCAATCGATTTAGCCCAGAAAAAGTCTACAGTTTAAATAAGCCCTTGTGAAGCCCTTATTTACAATCGTAATAAACATGGCTTACCGGATCCCATAGGGAAAATGACAGCTTCCAGCATTACATCGTCTTGTTAGAATGTGTCATACCTCAAGCAGCAAGGGACTGCAAACTGTTCCCCCAACTGAAGTTAATTGCTCTCAACAGTCCTGTGTGGAACAGCCATGGATTTTAGTTACGGTTGCTAAAATCATTTTCCTCATACAAACAGAATTCTTCATCTCTTTTCTGTTTCTGAGTAAATAGTACGTACCAGCACTATTTGAAAATAACAAACTCTTGATTGAATAATGAAAAAACTACAGTTAAACACTAAAAAACTCTAAGCCATCTCCGTGGAGATGTTGCCTGTACAACGGCAAAGAGAATGACTGGGGTAGGCGGAGCCTAGGAGGGATCATGTGACCAGCTTTGCTGGGCTCTTTGCCATTTCCTGTTGGGGAAGAGAATATCCCACAAGTAAGGATGACGCCGTGGACCGGACACACCTATGTTGGAGAAACAGCATTTAAAACGTTTATTAGACTGAACGTCAAGAGGACTGATTACCTCAATATCCAAAGTAATTAACACTTCTTTTAATAAAGAATGCATATACTCAATTTGAAATAAATAAGTAGATTTGTTAGTGTCAATGTCTGAGGAAGGCTCTTCTGAATCAGATAGATCCTCATCAGAAGAGGATAAATTATTATGTTGTTGGTCATTTGAAATTTCATCAGCTAAATGAGACGTTTTAAAAGACCTTTTACGTTTATTTGAAGGTGGAAATGCAGACAAAGCCTTCATAATAGAATCAGAAACAAATTCTTTAAAATTTACAGGTATATTATGCACATTAGAAGTTGAAGGAACTGCAACTGGCAATGTACTATTACTAATGGATACACTATCTGCATGTAAAAGTTTATCATGATAACTATTACAAATGACATTTGGCAGATAATTTCTACAATTTTACAACAAATGCACTTAGCTTTGGTTGAACCGATGTCAGGCAGCAATGTTCCAGTAGAAGCTTCTGAGGCAGGATCAGGTTGAGACATCTTGCAAAATGTAAGATAAAAAACAACATATAAAGCAAAATTATCTATTTCCTTATATGACAGTTTCAGGAATGGGGAAAAATGCAAATAGCATAGCCCTCTGATAGAAAAAAGCAAGAGGCAAACATCAATGGGGTATTGAAATAATAAAAAAGTTTGGCGCCAAGTATGACGCACAACGTAACTAAACTTGTTTGGCGCAAAAAAAATAACCGGAAATGACACACTCGCGTCACTAATGACGCAACAGTGTGAAAGGTCTTATATTCCCCAAATATGAAACTGACAGTCTGCAGAAGGAAATACATGAACCTGACTCATGGCAAATATAAGTACAATACATATATTTAGAACTTTATATTAATGCATAAAGTGCCAAACCATAGCTGAGGTGTCTTAAGAAATAAAAAACATACTTACCAAAAGACACCTATCCACATATAGCAGATAGCCAAACCAGTACTAAAACAGTTATTAGTAGAGGTAATGGTAAATTGAGAGTATATCGTCGATCTGAAAAGGGAGGTAGGAGATGAATCTCTACGACCGCTAACAGAGAACCTATGAAATAGACCCCCGTTAGGGAAATCATCGTATTCAATAAGTGATACTCCCTTCACATCCCTCTGACATTCGCTGTACTCTGAGAGGAATCGGGCTTCAACAATGCTGAGAAGTGCATATCAACTTACTTCACCACCTCCATAGGAGGCAAAGTTTGTAAAACTGAATTGTGGGTGTGGTGAGGGGTGTATTTATAGGCATTTTGAGGTTTGGGAAACTTTGCCCCTCCTGGTAGGATTGTATATCCCATATGTCACTAGTTCATGGACTCTTGTCAATTACATGAAAGAAATATATGTTTACTCTTGTATGCCAGGGGCCTTTCACATTCAGAGATAGCCAAAGGAGAACACTGCTTGGCCAGAACATTGAATAAGAGGACGCATTACAAAACAAATAAACTGAATAAAATATTACTTCATGCTAGAGCAAGTCTATATCCTTCAATAACTAATGTCAGAGGCAGACATTAAGCACAACTTCTGTGAGCCTATACATCAGTGGTGTTTGCATATTATAGTATGAAAGTAAAACAAATAACATATCCATGCCCTTTTATTTATTTAAAAAATATATTACTTACCTATTATCCTTTCAATTATCTGGTACTGTTTATTTAATTCAGATGTCAATTCTTGCTGGCAATTGTAGTATTCTACATCTTCAGGGCTAACCTTTGATAACCTTCAAAGAGACAAGTTAACAAGTTTATTTAAAATGGAATCTTTTTAGTAGTATGTAAATATGGTATATAAGTACATAAATACATGTAAAAAAAACATAATTTATGTAAGAACTTACCTGATTCATTTCTTTCATATTAGCAAGAGTCCATGAGCTAGTGACGTATGGGATATACATTCCTACCAGGAGGGGCAAAGTTTCCCAAACCTCAAAATGCCTATAAATACACCCCTCACCACACCCACAATTCAGTTTAACGAATAGCCAAGAAGTGGGGTGATAAAAAAGTGCGAAAGCATATAAAATAAGGAATTGGAATAATTGTGCTTTATACAAAAATCATAACCACCCCAAAAAAAGGGCGGGCCTCATGGACTCTTGCTAATATGAAAGAAATGAATTTATCAGGTAAGTTCTTACATAAATTATGTTTTCTTTGATGTAATTAGCAAGAGTCCATGAGCTAGTGACGTATGGGATAATGATTACCCAAGATGTGGATCTTTCCACGCAAGAGTCACTAGAGAGGGAGGGATAAAATAAAGACAGCCAATTCCTGCTGAAAATAATCCACACCCAAAATAAAGTTTAATGAAAAACATAAGCAGAAGATTCAAACTGAAACCGCTGCCTGAAGTACTTTTCTACCAAAAACTGCTTCAGAAGAAGAAAATACATCAAAATGGTAGAATTTAGTTAAAGTATGCAAAGAGGACCAAGTTGCTGCTTTGCAAATCTGATCAATCAAAGCTTCATTCCTAAACGCCCAAGAAGTAGAAACTGACCTAGTAGAATGAGCTGTAATCCTTTGAGGCGGAGATTTACCCGACTCAACATAGGCAAGATGAATTAAAGATTTCAACCAAGATGCCAAAGAAATGGCAGAAGCTTTCTGGCCTTTTCTAGAACCAGAAAAGATAACAAACTAGAAGTCTTTCGGAAAGACTTGGTAGCTTCAACATAATATTTCAAAGCTCTAACAACATCTAAAGAATGCAATGATTTCTCCTTAGAATTCTTAGGATTAGGACATAATGAAGGAATCACAATTTCCCTACTAATGT
The DNA here is from genome assembly GCF_027579735.1 of Bombina bombina. Taxonomy (NCBI): domain Eukaryota; kingdom Metazoa; phylum Chordata; class Amphibia; order Anura; family Bombinatoridae; genus Bombina; species Bombina bombina. Next base: position 619,873,598 of record NC_069504.1, read on the forward strand.
TGTTAGAATTCACAACTTTAGGTAAAAATTCAAAAGAAGTTCGCAACACTGCCTTATCCTGATGAAAAATCAGAAAAGGAGACTCACAAGAAAGAGCAGATAATTCAGAAACTCTTCTGGCAGAAGAGATTGCCAAAAGGAACAAAACTTTCCAAGAAAGTAATTTAATGTCCAATGAATGCATAGGTTCAAACGGAGGAGCTTGAAGAGCCCCCAGAACCAAATTCAAACTCCAAGGAGGAGAAATTGACTTAATGACAGGTTTTATACGAACCAAAGCTTGTACAAAACAAAGAATATCAGGAAGATTAGCAATCTTTCTGTGAAAAAGAACAGAAAGAGCAGAGATTTGTCCTTTCAAAGAACTTGCGGATAAACCTTTATCTAAACCATCCTGAAGAAATTGTAAAATTCTCGGAATTCTAAAAGAATGCCAAGAAAAATGATGAGAAAGACACCAAGAAATATAAGTCTTCCAGACTCTATAATATATCTCTCTGGATACAGATTTACGAGCCTGTAACATAGTATTAATCACAGAGTCAGAGAAACCTCTTTGACCAAGAATCAAGCGTTCAATCTCCATACCTTTAAATTTAAGGATTTGAGATCCTGATGGAAAAAAGGAGCTTGCGACAGAAGGTCTGGTCGTAGCGGAAGAGTCCACGGATGGCAAGAGGCCATCCGGACAAGATCCGCATACCAAAACCTGTGAGGCCATGCCGGAGCTACCAGCAGAACAAACGAGCATTCCTTCAGAATCTTGGAGATTACTCTTGGAAGAAGAACTAGAGGCGGAAAGATATAAGCAGGATGATACTTCCAAGGTAGTGATAATGCATCCACTGCTTCCGCCTGAGGATCCCGGGATCTGGACAGATACCTGGGAAGTTTCTTGTTTAGATGAGACGCCATCAGATCTATTTCTGGAAGCTCCCACATTTGAACAATCTGAAGAAATACCTCTGGGTGAATAGACCATTCGCCCGGATGCAAAGTTTGGCGACTGAGATAATCCGCTTCCCAATTGTCTATACCTGGGATATGAACCGCAGAGATTAGACAGGAGCTGGATTCCGCCCAAACCAGAATTCGAGATACTTCTTTCATAGCCAGAGGACTGTGAGTCCCTCCTTGATGATTGATGTATGCCACAGTAGTGACATTGTCTGTCTGAAAACAAATGAACGATTCTCTCTTCAGAAGAGGCCAAGACTGAAGAGCTCTGAAAATTGCACGGAGTTCCAAAATATTGATCGGTAATCTCACCTCCTGAGATTCCCAAACTCCTTGTGCCGTCAGAGATCCCCACACAGCTCCCCAACCTGTGAGACTTGCATCTGTTGAAATTACAGTCCAGGTCGGAAGCACAAAAGAAGCCCCCTGAATTAAACGATGGTGATCTGTCCACCACGTTAGAGAGTGTCGTACAATCGGTTTTAAAGATATTAATTGAGATATCTTTGTGTAATCCTTGCACCATTTATTCAGCATACAGAGCTAAAGAGGTCGCATGTGAAAATGAGCAAAGGGGATCGCGTCCGATGCAGCAGTCATAAGACCTAGAATTTCCATGCATAAGGCTACCGAAGGGAATGATTGTGACTGAAGGTTTCGACAAGCTGAAATCAATTTTAGACGTCTCTTGTCTGTTAAAGACAGAGTCATGGACACTGAATCTATCTGGAAACCCAGAAAGGTTACCCTTGTCTGAGGAATCAATGAACTTTTTGGTGAATTGATCCTCCAACCATGATCTTGAAGAAACAACACAAGTCGATTTGTATGAGATTCTGCTAAATGTAAAGACTGAGCAAGTACCAAGATATCGTCCAAATAAGGAAATACCACAATACCCTGTTCTCTGATTACAGACAGAAGGGCACCGAGAACCTTTGTAAAAATTCTTGGAGCTGTAGCTAGGCCAAACGGCAGAGCCACAAACTGGTAATGCTTGTCCAGAAAAGAGAATCTCAGTAACTGATAATGATCTGGATGAATCGGAATATGCAGATATGCATCCTGTAAATCTATTGTGGACATAAAATGCCCTTGCTGAACAAAAGGCAAGATAGTCCTTACATAACGATTCAATATTTTTAGATCCAGAACTGGTCTGAAGGAATTCTCCTTCTTTGGTACAATGAAGAGATTTGAATAAAACCCCATCCCCTGTTCCAGAACTGGAACTGGCATAATTACTCCAGCCAACTCTAGATCTGAAACACAATTCAGAAATGCTTGAGCTTTCACTGGATTTACTGGGACACGGGAAAGAAAAAATCTCTTTGCAGGAGGTCTCATCTTGAAACCAATTCTGTACCCTTCTGAAACAATGTTCTGAATCCAAAGATTGTGAACAGAATTGATCCAAATTTCTTTGAAAAAACGTAACCTGCCCCCTACCAGCTGAGCTGGAATGAGGGCCGAACCTTCATGTGGACTTAGAAGCAGGCTTTGCCTTTCTAGAAGGCTTGGATTTATTCCAGACTGGAGATGGTTTCCAAACTGAAACTGCTCCTGAGGATGAAGGATCAGGCTTTTGTTCTTTGTTGAAACGAAAGGAACGAAAACGATTATTAGCCCTGTTTTTACCCTTAGATTTTTTATCCTGTGGTAAAAAAGTTCCTTTCCCACCAGTAACAGTTGAGATAATGGAATCCAACTGAGAACCAAATAATTTGTTACCCTGGAAAGAAATGGAAAGTAGAGTTGATTTAGAAGCCATATCAGCATTCCAAGTTTTAAGCCATAAAGCTCTTCTAGCTAAAATAGCTAGAGACATAAACCTGACATCAACTCTGATAATATCAAAAATGGCATCACAGATAAAATTATTAGCATGCTGAAGAAGAATAATAATATTATGAGAATCATGATCTGTTACTTGTTGTGCTAAAGTCTCCAACCAAAAAGTTGAAGCTGCAGCAACATCAGCCAAAGATATAGCAGGTCTAAGAAGATTACCTGAACACAGATAAGCTTTTCTTAGAAAGGATTCAATTTTCCTATCTAAAGGATCTTTAAACGAAGTACCATCTGACGTAGGAATAGTAGTACGTTTAGCAAGGGTAGAAATAGCCCCATCGACTTTAGGGATTTTGTCCCAAAATTCTAATCTGTCAGACGGCACAGGATATAATTGCTTAAAACGTTTAGAAGGAGTAAATGAATTACCCAATTTATCCCATTCTCTGGAAATTACTTCAGAAATAGCATTAGGAATAGGAAAAACTTCTGGAATAACCACAGGAGATTTAAATACCTTATCTAAACGTTTAGAATTAGTATCAAGAGGACCAGAATCCTCTATTTCTAAAGCAATTAGTACTTCTTTAAGTAAAGAATGAATAAATTCCATTTTAAATAAATATGAAGATTTATCAGCATCAATCTCTGAGACAGAATCCTCTGAACCAGAAGAGTCATCAGAATCAGAATGATGATGTTCATTTAAAAATTCATCTGTAGAGAGAGAAGTTTTAAAAGATTTTTTATGTTTACTAGAAGGAGAAATAACAGACATAGCCTTCTTGATGGATTCAGAAACAAAATCTCGTATGTTATCAGGAACATTCTGCACCTTAGATGTTGAGGGAACTGCAACAGGCAATGGTAGATTACTAAAGGAAATATTATCTGCTTTAACAAGTTTGTCATGACAATTAATACAAACAACAGCCGGAGGAATAGCTACCAAAAGTTTACAGCAGATACACTTAGCTTTGGTAGTTCCAGCACTAGACAGCGATTTTCCTGAAGTATCTTCTGACTCAGATGCAACGTGAGACATCTTGCAATATGTAAGAGAAAAAACAACATATAAAGCAAAATTGATCAAATTCCTTAAATGACAGTTTCAGGAATGGGAAAAAATGCCAATAAACAAGCTTCTAGTAACCAGAAGCAAAGAAAAAATGAGACTGAAATAATGTGGAGACAAAAGCGACGCCCATATTTTTTGGCGCCAAATAATACGCCCACATTGTTTGGCGCCTAAATGCTTTTTGGCGCCAAAAATGACGCCACATCCGGAACGCCGACATTTTTGGCGCAAAAGGACGTCAAAAAATGACGCAACTTCCGGCGACACGTATGACGCCGGAAACAGAAAAGATTTTTTGCGCCAAAAAAGTCCGCGCCAAGAATGACGCAATAAAATGAAGCATTTTCAGCCCCCGCGAGCCTAACAGCCCACAGGGAAAAAAAGTCAAATTTTTAAGGTAAGAAAAAATGATTGATTCAAATGCATTATCCCAAATATGAAACTGACTGTCTGAAAATAAGGAATGTTGAACATTCTGAGTCAAGGCAAATAAATGTTTGAATACATATATTTAGAACTTTATAAATAAAGTGCCCAACCATAGCTTAGAGTGTCACAGAAAATAAGATTTACTTACCCCAGGACACTCATCTACATGTTTGTAGAAAGCCAAACCAGTACTGAAACGAAAATCAGCAGAGGTAATGGTATATATATATAAGAGTATATCGTCGATCTGAAAAGGAGGTAAGAGATGAATCTCTACGACCGATAACAGAGAACCTATGAAATAGACCCCGTAGAAGGAGATCACTGCATTCAAATAGGCAATACTCTCCTCACATCCCTCTGACATTCACTGCATGCTGAGAGGAAAACCGGGCTCCAACTTGCTGCGGAGCGCATATCAACGTAGAATCTAGCACAAACTTACTTCACCACCTCCATAGGAGGCAAAGTTTGTAAAACTGAATTGTGGGTGTGGTGAGGGGTGTATTTATAGGCATTTTGAGGTTTGGGAAACTTTGCCCCTCCTGGTAGGAATGTATATCCCATACGTCACTAGCTCATGGACTCTTGCTAATTACATGAAAGAAAAGGTAGTTTTTTGTTTGTTTGTTTTTTAATCATTGCTCAATTCACTGATGGGATTTGTTGTGTACTGAAATAAAAAGGCATATTTCCTCACAGAGAATCCTATGAAACATACTCACTCTGTATCACCAAAAGTGCAGATTTATATTTATAAATTTGCACTTTTTGGGTCCTAAAGCATATTGGCTTACAATATATTTTTAAAATTCATTTAGCTAACCTTATCAATTACCTGCTCAGATGTCTAATAAAATTGACTTCCAACTTTGAGATTAGAATTAATTCAGTAAGCAAATAATAAATAAAAAATATGGTTACCTGATAAATTATTTAATGATGGTTAGAGTCCACAAGATACCCATGTAGGAATTACACTCCAATCCACTAGGAAGCAAAAACACCCTAACATACCACAGCTTAAAGTAATGGTAGCGGCTAAGGTAATTGCTATAACGTTTTAGCGCTAGCAAGGTCCAGAAAAAAAGCAAGCACACCAGAATAAAAAGTTTCCAAACATTGAGATAAATACAACTGGTGACATTTTTCCTAGCCTGAACCAAGGTATCAATACACTTATCAGAACAGCCTCTCTAGTACAGCACTATACTATAAGATGCCTCAACAAAATTATGAGACCCTGCAGTGACCTTTTTAAAGACATTTTTTTACATTAAGAACTATGTATCTCATTATGGGGAGTTCACTTGTATGTGTTCTGTTAAAGAGAGACACTTACTTTACAAGATAATACTCAGTTAAACAACATTTATGCTTACGTGATAAATTAATTTTCTTTCCTGGCAGGGAGAGTCCACAAATTCATTCATTACTGTTGGGAAAACAACACCTGGCTACAAGGAGGAGGCATAGACACCCCAGCCAAAGCATTAAGTATCCTTCCACTTCCCTTACTCCCCTGTCATTCAGCCAAGGAAAAAAAGAAAAAGTAGGAGAAACACTAGGGGTATAGAGGTGCCAGAACAAAGAAAAAACCCTGCTTTAAAAATAATAGGGCAGGTTTGTGGACTCCCTTCCCTGTCAGGAAAAAAAAGAATTTATCAGCTAAGTATAAATTTTGTTTTCTTTCCAATGGCAGAGTCCACATATTAAATCATTACTGTTGGGAATCCAATAGCCAAGCTAGAGAGAACACAGAATGAACAGGGAGGGAAAATAAGTCAGTCTGACCTAATGTGAAGGCACCACCACTTGAAGCACTTTTCTCCCAAAAGAAGCCTCAGCTGAGGAAAAAACATCAAACGTGTAAAATTTTGAAAATGTATGCAAAGTGGACCAGGTAGCCGCCTTACAGATGTGTTCCATAGAGGCTTCATTCTTAAACCCCAAAGAGAGGACACTGCACGGGTAGAATGAGCCATAATCCTCTTAGGAGACTGTTGTACAGCTTCCTCATAAGACAAGCTAATGACACTCCTGAGCCAAAAGGAAAGAGTAGTCGCATTGGCCTTCTGACCCTTGCGCTTACCAGCGTACAAAACAAATAAGGAAGAAGATTGTCTAAAATCCTTGGTTGCATGAAGATGGAATTTCAAAACATGCACTACATCCAGATTGTGCAACAAACACTCCTTCTGACAGGAAGGATTAGGACAAAAAAAGGGATCTACAATTTCCTGATTGATATTGCGGTCAGAAACAACCTTAGGCAGAAAACCTAACTTGGTACATAAAACAGCCTTATCCGCATGAAAAACAAGATAAGGAGGATCACACTGTAAAGCAGATAACTCAAACTCTGCGAGCAGAAGAAATAAACAAAATCAAAAACTTTCCAAGACAAAAGTTTAATGTCAACAAAATGCATAGGCTCAAACAAAGCCAATTGAAGAACACAAAGAACAAGATTAAGGCTCCAAGGAGGATTGGCCAATTTCTTGTGCAGTAACATAGAAAAAGCAGTGATCTGACTCTTGATAGAACTGGCAGACAAACCTTTCTCCAGACGATCCTGGAGAAACGAAAGAATTTGAGGAACCCTCACCTTGTGCCATAGGAAACCACATTCCTTACACCAAGCCAGGTAGGTACACCACACCTTGTGGTAAATACAAAGAGTAACCGGCTTACAAGCCTGAATCAGGGTATCAATGACTCTTAGAAAAAACTCTTTGGACAGCACTAAGCATTCAATCTCCATGCAGTCAGTCTCAGAGAATCTAGATTTTGGGAAAGGAACGGACCTTGGAGTAGAATGCCCGCTCAATGAGGCAATATTCACGGAAGGGGAAGAGGACATCTTCACTAGGCCACGAACCAGGTTCTGCGAGGCCATGCCAGAGAAATTAGAATCACAAAGGCTCAGTCCTGTTTGATGCGGGCTATCACCCGGGGAAGGAGAGCACACAGAGGAAACAAATTTGAACCTCCACTGAGCCACTAATGTATCTACCATACGAACTAAAGACTGTACAAAACAGTGAATATCAGGAAGAATAGCAATCTTTCTGTGGAATAAAACAGAAAGAGCAGAGATTTGTCCTTTCAAGGAACTTGCAGACAAACCCTTATCCAAACCATCCTGAAGAAACTGTAAAATTCTAGGAATTCTAAAAGAATGCCAGGAGAATTTATGAGAAGAACACCATGAAATGTAAGTCTTCCAAACTCTATAATAAATCTTTCTAGAAACAGATTTACGAGCTTGTAACATAGTATTAATAACCGAGTCAGAGAAACCTCTATGACTTAGAACTAAGCGTTCAATTTCCATACCTTCAAATTTAATGATTTGAGATACTGATGGAAAAACAGACCTTGAGATAGTAGGTCCGGCCGTAACGGAAGTGGCCAAGGCGGGCAACTGAACATCCGAACCAGATCCGCATACCAAAACCTGTGTGGCCATGCTGGAGCCACCAGCAACACAAAAGACTGTTCCATGATGATTTTGGAGATCACTCTTGGAAGGAGAACTAGAGGCGGAAAGATGTAAGCAGGATGATAACACCAAGGAAGTGTCAGCGCATCCACTGCTTTCGCCTGAACATCCCTGGACCTGTACAGGTATCTGGGAAGCTTCTTGTTTAGATAAGAGGCCATGAGATCTATCTCTGGAAGCCCCCACATCTGAACAATCTGAGAAAACACATCTGGATGGAGAGACCACTCCCCTGGATGTAAATCCTGGCGGCTGAGATAATCCGTCTCCCAATTGTCTACGCCTGGGATATGCACCGCAGAGATTAGACAGGAGCTGGATTCCGCCCAGGCAAGTATCCGAGATACTTCTTTTATAGCTTGGGGACTGTGAGTCCCACCCTGATGATTGACATAAGCCACAGTTGTGATATTGTCTGTCTGAAAACAAATGAACGGTTCTCTCTTTAGTAGAGGCCAGAACTGAAGAGCCCTGAGAATTGCACGGAGTTCTAAAATATTTATTGGTAATCTCGCCTCTTGAGATTTCCAAACCCCTTGTGCTGTCAGAGATCCCCAAACAGCTCCCCAACCTGAAAGACTCGCATCTGTTGTGATCACAGTCCAGGTTGGGCAAACAAAAGAAGCCCCTTGAACCAAACGATGGTGATCTATCCACCATGTCAGGGAGTGTCGTACATTGGGATTCAAGGATATTAATTGTGATTTCTTTGTATAATCCCTGCACCATTGATTCAGCATACAAAGCTGTAGAGGTCTCATGTGAAAACGAGCAAAGGGGATTGCGTCCGATGCTGCAGTCATGAGACCTAAAACTTCCATGCACATAGCCACTGAAGGGAATGACTGAGACTGAAGGTGCCGGCAGGCTGCGACCAATTTTAAACGTCTCTTGTCTGTTAGAGACAGAGTCATGGACACTGAATCTATCTGGAAGCCTAAAAAGGTGACCCTTGTCTGAGGAATCAAGAAACTTTTTGGTAAATTGATCCTCCAACCATGTTTCCGAAGAAACAACACTAGTTGATTCGTGTGAGATTCTGCAGTATGTAAAGACTGAGCTAGTACCAAGATATCGTCCAAATAAGGAAACGCTGCAATACCCTGTTCTCTGATTAGGGCACCCAGAACCTTTGAAAAGATTCTTGGAGCTGTTGCTAGGCCAAATGGAAGAGCAACAAATTGGTAGTGCTTGTCTAGAAAAGAGAATCTCAGAAACTGAAAGTGTTCTGGATGAATCAGAATATGAAGGTATGCATCCTACAAGTCTATTGTGGACATATAATGTCCTTGCTGAACAAAAGGAAGAATAGTCCTTATAGTCACCATCTTGAAAGTTGGTACTCTTACATAACGATTCAAAATTTTCAGATCCAGAACTGGTCTGAACAAATTTTCTTTCTTTGGTACAATGAATAGGTTTGAATAAAACCCCAAACCTTGTTCCTGAAGAGGAACTGGCATGATTACCCCTGAAGACTCCAGGTCTGAAACACACTTCAGAAAAGCTTGAGCTTTTACTGGATTTACAGGGATGCGTGAGAGAAAAAAACTTCTCACAGGAGGTCTTACTTTGAATCCTATTCGATACCCTTGAGAGACAATGCTCTGAATCCAATGATTTTGGACAGATTTTACCCAACAATCCTTGAAAAACCTTAATCTGCCCCCTACCAGCTGAGCTGGAATGAGGGCCGCACCTTCATGCGGACTTAGGGGCAGACTTTGGTTTCCTAAATGGCTTGGATTTACTCCAATTTGAGGAAGGCTTCCAACTGGAAGCAGATTCCTTGGGAGGAGGATTGAGTTTTTGTTCCTTATTCTGACGAAAGGAACGAAAACGGTGAGAAGCCTTAGATTTACCCTTAGGTTTTTTATCCTGAGGAAAAAAAACTCCTTTTCCTCCAGTGATAGTTGAAATAATAGAATCCAACTGAGAACCAAATAAATTATTACCTTGGAAAGAAAGAGATAGTAATCTAGATTTAGATGTCATATCAGCATTCCAATATTTAAGCCATAAAGCTCTTCTAGCTAATACAGCTAAAGACATGGATCTAACATCAATTTTGATTATATCAAAAATTGCATCACAAATAAAATGATTAGCATGTTGCAGTAAGCGAACAATGCTAGATATGTCAAAATCCAATTGATGTTGCGCTAAATTTTCCAACCAGAAAGTTGATGCAGCCGCAACATCACCCAAAGAAATAGCAGGTCTGAGAAGATGACCTGAATATAAATAGGCCCTCCTTAGATAAGATTCAAGTTTCCTATCTAAAGGATCCCTAAAGAAAGTGCTATCTTCCATAGGAATAGTGGTACGTTTAGCAAGAGTAGAAATAGCCCCATCAACTTTGGGGACCTTTTCCCAAAACTCTATAGATTTTGCTGGTAAAGGATACAATCTCTTAAACCTTGAAGAAGGAATAAAGGAAGTACCTGGCTTATTCCATTCCCTAGAAATCATATCAGAAATAGCCTCAGGAATGGGAAAAACACCTGGGGAAACCACAGGAGGTTTAAAAACAGTATTTAAACGTTTATTAGACTGAACGTCAATAGGACTGGTTACCTCAATATCCAAAGTAATTAACACTTCTTTTAATAAAGAACGCATATACTCTATTTTAAATAAATAAGTAGATTTGTCAGTGTCTATATCTGAGGAAGGATCTTCTGTTTCAGATAGATCCTCATCAGAAGAGGATGAATTATTATGTTGTTGGTCATTTGAAATTTCATCAGCTAAATGAGAAGTTTTAAAAGACCTTTTACGTTTATTAGAAGGTGGAAATGCAGACAAAGCCTTCATAATAGAATCAGAAACAAATTCTTTAAAATTTACAGGTATATCATGCACATTAGAAGTTGAAGGAACTGCAACTGGCAATGTACTATTACTGATAGAAACACTATCTGCATGTAAAAGTTTATCATGACAACTATTACAAATGACATTCGGTGGAATAATTTCTACAATTTTACATCAAATGCACTTAGCTTTTGTAGAACCCATGTCAGGCAGCAATGTTCCAGCAGACACTTCAGAGGCAGGATCAGATTGGGACATCTTGCTCAATGTAAGAGAAAAAACAACATATAAAGCAAAATTATCTATTTCCTTAAATGACAGTTTCAGGAATGGGAAAAAATGCAAAAGCATAGGCCTCTTGATAGAAAAGAAAGCAGGAGGCAAACAACAATTGGGTATTGAAATAATGAAGAAAAATGGGCGCCAAGTATGACGCACAACGTAACAAACTTTTTTGGCGCCAAAAATGACCGGAAATTACACACTTGCGTCACTAATGACGCCGCTGTGTGAAAAGTGTAATTTATTTATTTGTAAGGACGAAGTTGCGTCAAAAACGTAATTTCCCGCGCCAAAAAAGTTTGCGCCAAAAACGATGCAATAAAGTCTAACATTTGACGCACCCGCGGGCCTAATACCCGCAAATGCAAAAAGTAGTCAAATTGAAAAAGACTAAACCCCAGGTAAGAAATAAATTTCTTAAAGTGTTTATATTCCCAAATATGAAACTGACAGTCTGCAGAAGGAAATACATGAACCTGACTCATGGCAAATATAAGTACAATACTTATATTTAGAACTTTATATAATTTGCATAAAGTGCCAAACCATAGCTGAGAGTGTCTTAAGTAAATGAAAACATACTTACCAAAAGACACCCATCCACATATAGCAGATAGCCAAACCAGTACTAAAACAGTTCTTAGTAGAGGTAATGGTAAATTTGAGAGTATATCGTCGATCTGAAAAGGGAGGTAGGAGATGAATCTCTACGACCGATAACAGAGAACCCATGAAAAAGACCCCCGTTAGAGAAATCATCGTATTCAAATAAGTGATACTCCCTTCACGCCCCCTCTGACATTCGCTGTACTCTGAGAGGAATCGGGCTTCAACAATGCTGAGAAGCGCATATCAACGTAGAAATCTTAGCACAAACTTACTTCACCACCTCCATAGGAGGCAAAGTTTGTAAAACTGAATTGTGGGTGTGCTGAAGGGTGTATTTATAGGCATTTTGAGGTTTGGGAAACTTTGCCCCTCCTGGTAGGATTGTATATCCCATTTGTCACTAGCTCATGGACTCTTGCCAATTACATGAAAGAAAGCCCTTTTTTTTGTAATTTAGTTTAGTTTATTTAATTGTATGTAATTGTAGGTAATTTAATTAATTTATTGATAGTGTAGTGTTAGGTTTAATTGTAACTTAGGTTAGGATTTATTTTACAGGTAATTTTGTAATTATTTTAACTAGGTAGCTATTAAATAGTTAATAAACTATTTAATAGCTATTGTACCTAGTTAAAATAAATACAAAGTTGCCTGTAAAATAAATATAAATCCTAAAATAGCTACAATATAATTATTAGTTATATTGTAGCTATATTAGGGTTTATTTTACAGGTAAGTATTTAGTTTTAAATAGGAATACTTTAGTTAATAAGATTTAATTTATTTCGTTAGATTAAAATTATATTTAATTTAGGGGGGTGTTAGGGTTAGACTTAGCTTTAGGGGTTAATACATTTATTATAGTAGCGGCGAGGTCCGGTCGGCAGATTAGGGGTTAATACTTGAAGTTAGGTGGCGGCGATGTTAGGCAGGGCAGATTAGGGGGTTAATACTATTTATTATAGTGTTTGCGAGGCAGGAGTGCGGCGGTTTAGGGGTTAATACATTTATTATAGTGGCGGCGAGGTCCGGTCGGCAGATTAGGGGTTAATAAGTGTAGTTACGGTAGCGGCGACATGTGGGAGGGGGCAGATTAGGGGTTAATAAATATAATATAGGGGTCGGTGGTGTTAGGGGCAGCAGATTAGGGGTTCATAGGGATAATGTAGGTGGCGGCTGTGTCCGGAGCGGAAGATTAGGGGTTAATAATATAATGCAGGTGTCAGCGGGGCGGCAGATTAGGGGTTAATAAGTGTAAGGTTAGGGGTGTATAGACTCGGGGTTCATGTTAGGGTGTTAGGTGCAGACTTAGAGAGTGTTTCCCCATAGGAAACAATCGGGCTGCGTTGGGAGCTTAACGCTGCTTTTTTGCAGGTGTTAGGTTTTTTTTCATACCAAACTGCCCCATTGTTTCCTATGGGGGAATCGTGCATGAGCACGTTTTGCCAGCTTACTGCTACCGTAAGCAACGCTGGTATTGAGGGTTGAAGTGGCGGTAAATTCGTCTCAACGCTCCCTTTTTGGAGCCTAGCACAGCCCCTCAGACAACTCTCAATACCAGCGTTGTTTGGAAGCAGCGGTAGGAAAAAAAAGCAGCGTTAGCTACGCGGGTCTTTACCGACAAAACTCTAAAACTCTATTTAACTGGTTGCTTGTCTGTAGCAGGAAAATCCTACATCTTAAATCAATTAAAACCTCTTCTAATATAGCATGATTGTGGGTTTAAAAAAAAAAAAAAAAATGTATGCTTACCTGATAAATTATTTTCTTTCCTGACAGGGAGAGTCCACAAATGCATTCATTACTGTTGGGCAGAGACACCCCAGCCAAATTATTAAGTATCCCTCCATTACTCCCCCAGTAATTCAGCCAGGGAAAAAGGAAAAGTAAGAGAAGCAATAGGGGTATATTTTATGTGCCGAAAGATAAGGAAAAACAAACTGCAGCCAGAATATAAAAAGAATAGGGCGGGGTTGTGGACTCTCCCCTGCCAGGGAAGAAAATAATTTATCAGGTAAGCATAAATTTGGTTTTCTTTCCAATGGCAGGGAGAGTAATCAAATTCATTCATTACTGTTGGGAATCCAATACCCAAGCTAAAGAGGACAGAGAATAAACAGGGAGGTAAGAAACAAGGCAGGCAGACCTAAACTGGAGGCACTGACGCTTGAAGCACTATCCTCCCAAAGGAAGCCTCAGCTGAAGCAGATACATCAAAATTGTATAACTTTGAAAAGGAATGTAAAGAATACCAAGTAGCAACTTTACAGATCTGTTCCATAGAAGCTTTGTTCCTATAGGCCCAAGAAGAAAACACAGCACAGGTAGAGTGAGCAGTGATCCTCCCAGGAGGCTACTGTCCGGCCTCCATAGATGACACTTCTCAGCCAAAAGGAAAGATTTGTTGCAGTGACCTTTTAACCCCTGCACTTACCAGCATACAAAATGAACAAAGGACGATAATTGTTTAAATTCAATGGTAGCATGAAGATAGAATTTGAAAGCTTGCACTACATCCAAATTGTGCAACAAACTTCTGAGAGGAAGTATTAGGACAAAAGGAAGGCAATACAATTCCCTGAATGATATTGTGGTTAGAGACAACCTTAGGTCAAACCCCCAATTTAGCACATAAAACAGCCTTATCCATATGAAAAAACAGAATTTATGTTTACCTGATAAATTTCTTTCTCCTACGGTGTATCCGGTCCACGGCTTCATCCTTACTTGTGGGATATTCTCAATCCCTACAGGAAGTGGCAAAGAGAGCACACAGCAGAGCTGTCCATATAGCTCCCCTCAGGCTCCGCCCCCCCAGTCATTCGACCGACGGTTAGGAGAAAAAGGAGAACCATAGGGTGCAGTGGTGACTGTAGTTTACAAAAAATAAATTTAAACCTGACCAAAATGCCATGGCGGGCCGTGGACCGGATACACCGTAGGAGAAAGAAATTTATCAGGTAAACATAAATTCTGTTTTCTCCTACATTGGTGTATCCAGTCCACGGCTTCATCCTTACTTGTTGGAACCAATACCAAAGCTTTAGGACACGGATGAAGGGAGGGAACAAGTCAGGTAACCTAAACGGAAGGCACCACTGCTTGCAAAACCTTTCTCCCAAAAATAGCCTCCGAAGAAGCAAAAGTATCGAATTTGTAAAATTTGGCAAACGTATGCAGTGAAGACCAAGTCGCTGCCTTACAAATCTGTTCAACAGAAGCCTCATTCTTGAAAGCCCATGTGGAAGCCACAGCTCTAGTAGAGTGAGCTGTAATTCGTTCAGGAGGCTGCCTTCCAGCAGTGTCATAAGCCAACCGGATGATGCTTTTCAGCCAGAAAGACAGACAGGTCGCAGTCGCCTTTTGACCTCTCCTCTTGCCAGAATAGACGACAAACAAGGACGATGTCACTGTTGGAAGAAAACCAGGTTTGGTACGTAAAACGACCTTATCTGTATGAAACACCAGATAGGGTGAATTACACTGCAAAGCAGACAATTCAGAAACTCTACTAGCAGAAGAAAACATAATTTATGTAAGAACTTACCTGATAAATTCATTTCTTTCATATTAGCAAGAGTCCATGAGCTAGTGACGTATGGGATATACATTCCTACCAGGAGGGGCAAAGTTTCCCAAACCTCAAAATGCCTATAAATACACCCCTCACCACACCCACAATTCAGTTTAACGAATAGCCAAGAAGTGGGGTGATAAAAAAAGTGCGAAAGCATATAAAATAAGGAATTGGAATAGTTGTGCTTTATACAAAAAAATCATAACCACCACACAAAGGGTGGGCCTCATGGACTCTTGCTAATATGAAAGAAATGAATTTATCAGGTAAGTTCTTACATAAATTATGTTTTCTTTCATGTAATTAGCAAGAGTCCATGAGCTAGTGACGTATGGGATAATGACTACCCAAGATGTGGATCTTTCCACGCAAGAGTCACTAGAGAGGGAGGGATAAAATAAAGACAGCCAATTCCTGCTGAAAATAATCCACACCCAAAATAAAGTTTAATGAAAACATAAGCAGAAGATTCAAACTGAAACCGCTGCCTGAAGTACTTTTCTACCAAAAACTGCTTCAGAAGAAGAAAACACATCAAAATGGTAGAATTTAGTAAAAGTATGCAAAGAGGACCAAGTTGCTGCTTTGCAAATCTGATCAACCGAAGCCTCATTCCTAAACGCCCAGGAAGTAGAAACTGACCTAGTAGAATGAGCTGTAATCCTTTGAGGCGGAGTCTTACCCGACTCGATATAAGCATGGTGAATTAAGGATTTCAACCAAGATCCCAAAGAAATGGCAGAAGCTTTCTGACCTTTTCTAGAACCGGAAAAGATGACAAATAGACTAGAAGTCTTTCGGAAAGACTTAGTAGCTTCAACATAATATTTCAAAGCTCTAACAACATCCAAAGAATGCAACGATTTCTCCTTAGAATTCTTAGGATTAGGACATAATGAAGGAACCACAATTTCTCTACTAATGTTGTTGGAATTCACAACCTTAGGTAAAAATTCAAAAGAAGTTCGCAACACCGCCTTATCCTGATGAAAAATCAGAAAAGGAGACTCACAAGAAAGAGCAGATAATTCAGAGACTCTTCTGGCAGAAGAGATGGCCAAAAGGAACAAAACTTTCCAAGAAAGTAATTTAATGTCCAAAGAATGCATGGGTTCAAAAGGAGGAGCTTGAAGAGCCCCCAGAACCAAATTCAAACTCCAAGGAGGAGAAATAGACTTAATGACAGGTTTTATACGAACCAAAGCTTGTACAAAACAATGAATATCAGGAAGATTAGCAATCTTTCTGTGAAAAAGAACAGAAAGAGCAGAGATTTGTCCTTTCAATGAACTTGAGGACAAACCTTTATCTAAACCATCCTGAAGAAACTGTAAAATTCTCGGAATTCTAAAAGAATGCCAGGAAAAATGATGAGAAAGACACCAAGAAATATAAGTCTTCCAGACTCTATAATATATCTCTCTAGATACAGATTTACGAGCCTGTAACATAGTATTAATCACAGAGTCAGAGAAACCTCTTTGACCAAGAATCAAGCGTTCAATCTCCATACCTTTAAATTTAAGGATTTGAGATCCTGATGGAAAAAAGGACCTTGCGACAGAAGGTCTGGTCTTAACGGAAGAGTCCACGGCTGGCAAGAGGCCATCCGGACAAGATCCGCATACCAAAACCTGTGAGGCCATGCTGGAGCTACCAGCAGAACAAACGAGCATTCCTTCAGAATCTTGGAGATTACTCTTGGAAGAAGAACTAGAGGCGGAAAGATATAGGCAGGATGATACTTCCAAGGAAGTGATAATGCATCCACTGCCTCCGCCTGAGGATCTCGGGATCTGGACAGATACCTGGGAAGTTTCTTGTTTAGATGAGAAGCCATCAGATCTATTTCTGGGAATTCCCACATTTGAACAATCTGAAGAAATACCTCTGGGTGAAGAGACCATTCGCCCGGATGCAACGTTTGGCGACTGAGATAATCCGCTTCCCAATTGTCTATACCTGGGATATGAACCGCAGAGATTGGACAGGAGCTGGATTCCGCCCAAACCAGAATTCGAGATACTTCTTTCATAGCCAGAGGACTGTGAGTCCCTCCTTGATGATTGATGTATGCCACAGTTGTGACATTGTCTGTCTGAAAACAAATGAACGACTCTCTCTTCAGAAGAGGCCAAGACTGAAGAGCTCTGAAAATTGCACGGAGTTCCAAAATATTGATCGGTTATCTCACCTCCTGAGATTCCCAAACCCCTTGTGCCGTCAGAGACCCCCACACAGCTCCCCAACCTGTAAGACTTGCATCTGTTGAGATTATAGTCCAGGTCGGAAGAACAAAAGAAGCCCCCTGAATTAAACGATGGTGATCTGTCCACCACGTCAGAGAATGTCGTACAATCGGTTTTAAAGATATTAATTGAGATATCTTTGTGTAATCCCTGCACCATTGGTTCAGCATACAGAGCTGAAGAGGTCGCATGTGAAAACGAGCAAAGGGGATCGCGTCCGATGCAGCAGTCATAAGACCTAGAATTTCCATGCATAAGGCTACCGAAGGGAATGATTGTGACTGAAGGTTTCGACAAGCTGAAATCAATTTCAGACGTCTCTTGTCTGTCAAAGACAGAGTCATGGACACTGAATCTATCTGGAAACCTAAAAAGGTTACCCTTGTCTGAGGAATCAATGAACTTTTTAGTGAATTGATCCTCCAACCATGATCTTGAAGAAACAACACAAGTCGATTCGTATGAGATTCTGCTAAATGTAAAGACTGAGCAAGTACCAAGATATCGTCCAAATAAGGAAATACCACAATACCCTGTTCTCTGATTACAGACAGAAGGGCACCAAGAACCTTTGTAAAAATTCTTGGAGCTGTAGCTAGGCCAAACGGCAGAGCCACAAACTGGTAATGCTTGTCCAGGAAAGAGAATCTCAAGAACTGATAGTGATCTGGATGAATCTGAATATGCAGATATGCATCCTGTAAATCTATTGTAGACATATAATGCCCTTGCTGAACAAAAGGCAAGATAGTCCTTACAGTTACCATTTTGAATGTTGGTATCCTTACATAACGATTCAATATTTTTAGATCCAGAACTGGTCTGAAGGAATTCTCCTTCTTTGGTACAATGAAGAGATTCGAATAAAACCCCAGCCCCTGTTCCAAAACTGGAACTGGCATAATTACTCCAGCCAACTCTAGATCTGAAACACATTTCAGAAATGCTTGAGCTTTCACTGGGTTTACTGGGACACGGGAAAGAAAAAATCTCTTTGCAGGAGGTCTCATCTTGAAACCAATTCTGTACCCTTCTGAAACAATGTTCTGAATCCAAAGATTGTGAACAGAATTGATCCAAAATAATTTGAAAAAACGTAATCTGCCCCCTACCAGCTGAGCTGGAATGAGGGCCGCACCTTCATGTGGACTTAGAAGCTGGCTTTGCTTTTCTAGAAGGCTTGGATTTATTCCAGACTGGAGATGGTTTCCAAACTGAAACTGCTCCTGAGGATGAAGGATTAGGCTTTGTTCTTTGTTGAAACGAAAGGAACGAAAACGATTATTAGCCCTGTTTTTACCTTTAGATTTTTTATCCTGTGGTAAAAAAGATCCTTTCCCACCAGTAACAGTTGAGATAATAGAATCCAACTGAGAACCAAATAATTTATTACCCTGGAAAGAAAGGGAAAGTAGAGTCGATTTAGAAGACATATCAGCATTCCAAGTTTTAAGCCATAAAGCTCTTCTAGCTAAAATAGCTAGAGACATAAACCTGACATCAACTCTGATAATATCAAAAATGGCATCACAGATAAAATTATTAGCATGTTGAAGAAGAATAATAATATTATGAGAATCATGATCTGTTACTTGTTGCGCTAAAGTTTCCAACCAAAAAGTTGAAGCTGCAGCAACATCAGCCAATGATATAGCAGGTCTAAGAAGATTACCTGAACACAGATAAGCTTTTCTTAGAAAGGATTCAATTTTCCTATCTAAAGGGTCCTTAAAGGAAGTACCATCTGCCGTAGGAATAGTAGTACGTTTAGCAAGGGTAGAAATAGCCCCATCAACTTTAGGGGTTTTGTCCCAAAACTCTAATCTGTCGGACGGCACAGGATATAATTGCTTAAAACGTTTAGAGGGAGTAAATGAATTACCCAAATTATTCCATTCTCTGGAAATTACTTCAGAAATAGCACCAGGAACAGGAAAAACGTCTGGAATAACCACAGGAGATTAAAAGACCTTGTCTAAACGTTTAGATTTAGTATCAAGAGGACCAGAATCCTCAATGTCTAAAGCAATTAAAACTTCTTTAAGTAAAGAACGAATAAATTCCATTTTAAATAAATATGAAGATTTATCAGCATCAACCTCTGAGACAAAATCCTCTGAACCAGAAGAATCATTAGAATCAGAATGATGATGTTCATTTAAAAATTCATCTGGATAACAAGAAGTTTTAAAAGATTTTTTGTGTTTACTAGAAGGAGGAATAACAGACATAGCCTTCTTAATGGATTCAGAAACGAAATCTCTTATGTTATCAGGAACACTCTGAACATTAGATGTTGTTGGAACTGCAACAGGTAATGGTACTTTACTAAAGGAAATATTATCTGCATTAACAAGTTTGTCATGACATTTAATACAAACAACAGCTGGAGGAACAGCTACCAAAAGTTTACAGCAGATACACTTAGCTTTGGTAGTTCCAGCACCAGACAGCGATTTTCCTGAAGTATCTTTTGACTCAGATGCAACGTGAGACATCTTGCAATATGTAAGAGAAAAAACAACATATAAAGCAAAATTGATCAAATTCCTTAAATGACAGTTTCAGGAATGGGAAAAAAATGCCAAAGAACAAGCTTCTAGCAACCAGAAGTAATGAAAAATGAGACTTAAATAATGTGGAGACAAAAAGCGACACCCATATTTTTTTAGCGCCAAAAAAGATACCCACATTATTTGGCGCCTAAAAGCTTTTGGCGCCAAAATGACGCCACATCCGGAATGCCGACATTTTTTGCGCAAAGGAACGTCAAAAAAATGACGCAACTTCCGGCGACACGTATGACTCCGGAAACAGAAAAGATTTTTTGCGCCAAAAAAGTCTGCGCCAAGAATGACGCAATAAAATGAAGCATTTTCAGCCCCCGCGAGCCTAACAGCCCACAGGGAAAAAAAGTCAAATTTTTAAGGTAAGAAAAATGATTGATTCAAATGCATTATCCCAAATATGAAACTGACTGTCTGAAAAAAAGGAATGTTGAACATTCTGAGTCAAGGCAAATAAATGTTTGAATACATATATTTAGAACTTTAAAAAAAGTGCCCAACCATAGCTTTAGAGTGTCATAGAAAATAAGACTTACTTACCCCACGACACTCATCTACATGTTTGTAGAAAGCCAAACCAGTACTGAAACGAAAATCAGCAGAGGTAATGGTATATATATATAAGAGTATATCGTCGATCTGAAAAGGGAGGTAAGAGATGAATTTCTACGACCGATAACAGAGAACCTATGAAATAGACCCCGTAGAAGGAGATCATTGAATTCAAACAGGCAATACTCTCTTCACATCCCTCTGACATTCACTGCACGCTGAGAGGAAAACCGGGCCTCAACCTGCTGCGGAGCGCATATCAACGTAGAATCTAGCACAAACTTACTTCACCACCTCCATAGGAGGCAAAGTTTGTAAAACTGATTTGTGGGTGTGGTGAGGGGTGTATTTATAGGCATTTTGAGGTTTGGGAAACTTTGCCCCTCCTGGTAGGAATGTATATCCCATACGTCACTAGCTCATGGACTCTTGCTAATTACATGAAAGAAATAGCTACTAAAAACAAAACTTTCCAAGATAGTAACTTAATATCTATGGAATGTAGAGGTTCAAACGGAACCCCTTGAAGAACTGAAATAACTAAATTTAGACTCCATGGAGGAGCCACAGGTCTGTAGACAGGCTTGATTCTGACTAAAGCCTGTACAAACGCCTGAATATCTGGCATAGCTGCCAGACGCTTGTGTAACAAAACAGACAGAGCAGATATCTGTCCCTTTAAAGAACTAGCTGACAGACCTTTCTCCAATCCTTCTTGGAGAAAAGATAGTATCCTTGGAATCCTAATCTTACTCCATGAGTAACCCTTGGATTCGCACCAGCAAAGATATTTCCGCCATATCTTATGGTAAATTTTCCTGGTGACAGGCTTTCTAGCCTGGATCAGAGTATCTATAACTGATTCCGAAAACCCACGCTTAGCTAGAATCAAGCGTTCAATCTCCAAGCAGTCAGTTGCAGAGAAACTAGGTTTGGATGTTCGAATGGACCTTGAATTAGAAGGTCCTGCCTCAAAGGCAGCTTCCATGGTGGAACCGATGACATATTCACCAGGTCTGCATACCAAGTCCTGCGTGGCCACGCAGGAGCTATCAGAATTACCGAAGCCTTCTCCTGTTTGATCCTGGCTACTAGCCGGGGGAGAAGGGGAAACGGTGGAAAGACATAAGCTAGATTGAACGACCAAGGCGCTACTAAGGCATCTACCAATGTCGCCTTGGGATCCCTGGACCTGGACCCGAAATGTGGAACTTTGGAGTTCGGACGTGACGCCATCAGATCCAGATCTGGAATGCCCCATAGCTGGGTCAACTGAGCAAAAACCTCCGGGTGGAGTTCCCACTCCCCCGGATGGAAAGTCTGACGACTCAGATAATCCGCTTCCCAGTTGTCCAATCCTGGGATGTGAATTGCTGATAGATGGCAGGAGTGATCCTCTGCCCATTTGATGATCTTGGATACCTCCCTCATCGCCAGGGAACTCTTTGTTCCCCCCTGATGATTGATGTACGCTACAGTTGTCATGTTGTCCGACTGAAATCTGATGAATTTGGCCTCCGCTAGTTGAGGCCATGCCTGGAGCGCATTGAATATCGCTCTCAATTCCAAAATGTTTATCGGGAGAAGAGATTCTTCCCGAGACCATAGACCCTGAGCCTTCAGGGACTCCCAGACCGCGCCCCAGCCTAAGAGGCTGGCGTCGGTCGTGACAATGATCCACTCCGGTCTTCGCAAACTCATTCCCTGAGACAGGTGATCCTGAGACAACCACCAGAGGAGTGAGTCTCTGGTTTGCTGGTCCATCTGAATCTGGGGAGACAAATCTGCATAATCCCCATTCCATTGTTTGAGCATGCACAGTTGCAATGGTCTTAAATGAATTCGAGCAAAGGGAACCACGTTCATTGCCGCAACCATTAGTCCTATTACCTCCATGCACTGAGCTATGGAGGGTTGAGGAATGGATTGAAGAACTCGACATGTGTTCAAAAGTTTTAATTTCCTGACCTCTGTCAGAAAGATTTTCATTTCTACCGAGTCTATTATTGTTCCCAGGAAGGGAACCCTTGTGAATGGGGACAGAGAACTTTTTTCTATGTTCACCTTCCACCCGTGAGACCTTAGAAAGGCTAGAACAATGTCCGTATGAGCCCTTGCTTTGTGAAAGGACGACGCCTGTATTAAAATGTCGTCTAGGTAAGGTGCTACTGCAATGCCCCTTGGCCTTAGCACCGCTAGAAGGGACCCTAGCACCTTTGTGAAAATTCTGGGAGCAGTGGCCAATCCGAAGGGAAGAGCCACAAACTGGTAATGCTTGTCCAGAAAGGCGAACCTCAGAAACTGATGGTGATCTTTGTGGATAGGAATATGCAGGTACGCATCCTTTAAGTCCACGGTAGTCATATATTGACCCTCCTGGATCATTGGTAAAATTGTCCGAATGGTTTCCATTTTGAATGATGGAACTCTGAGGAATTTGTTTAGGATCTTTAAGTCCAGGATTGGCCTGAAAGTTCCTTCCTTTTTGGGAACTACAAACAGGTTTGAGTAAAATCCCAGTCCTTGTTCTGCTGTTGGAACTGGGTGTATCACTCCCATTTTAAAAGGTCTTCTACGCAATGTAAGAATGCCTGTCTCTTTATCTGGTCTAAAGATAAGCGAGACATGTGGAACCTTCCCCTTGGAGGAAGGTCCTTGAATTCTAGAAGATACCCCTGAGAGACAATTTCTAGTGCCCAGGGGTCCGGAAAATCTCTTGCCCAGGCCTGAGCAAAGAGAGAAAGTCTGCCCTCTACTAGATCCGGTCCCGGATCGGGGGCTACCCCTTCATGCTGTCTTGGTAGCAGCAGCAGGCTTTTTGGCCTGTTTACCCTTGTTCCAGCCTTGCAATGGTTTCCATGCTGGTTTGGGCTGGGGTGTGTTACCCTCTTGCCTAGTGGCTGTAGAGGTAGAAGCCGGTCCATTCCTGAAATTGCGAAAGGAACGAAAATTAGACTTACTTTTAGCTTTGAAAGGTCTATCCTGTGGAAGGGCATGGCCCTTTCCCCCAGTGATATATGAAATAATTTCTTTCAACTCTGGCCCGAATAGGGTCTTACCCTTGAAAGGAATAGTAAGCAATTTTGTTTTGGACGACACATCCGCCGACCACGATTTTAGCCAAAGCGCTCTACGCGCCACTATTGCAAAACCAGAATTTTTCGCCGCTAATTTAGCTAACTGAAAAGCGGCATCTGTAATGAAAGAATTAGCCAACTTCAGGGCGTGAATTCTATCCATGACTTCATCATAAGAAGTCTCCTTCTGGAGCGAGTTTTCTAATTCCTCAAACCAAAAAGCAGCTGCAGTGGTTACAGGAATAATGCAAGAAATTGGTTGAAGAAGAAAACCTTGTTGAACAAAAATTTTCTTAAGTAAACCTTCTAATTTTTTATCCATAGGATCTTTGAAAGCGCAACTGTCTTCTATTGGTATAGTTGTGCGCTTAGCTAGCGTTGAAACTGCCCCCTCTACCTTAGGGACCGTCTGCCACGCGTCCCTTCTGGGGTCAACAATGGGGAACATTTTCTTAAATATAGGAGGGGGAACAAAAGGTACACCTGGCTTCTCCCACTCCTTATTCCCTATATCCGCCACCCTCTTAGGTATCGGAAACGCATCAGTGTGTACTGGGACCTCTAAGAATTTATCCATTTTACACAATTTTTCTGGGACCACCAAGGGGTCACAATCATCAAGAGTAGCTAGGACCTCCTTAAGTAGAGCGCGGAGGTGTTCAAGCTTAAATTTAAATGCTATGGTATCAGGCTCTGCCTGCTGAGAAACTTTTCCTGTGTCAGAAATTTCTCCCTCAGACAGGCCCTCCCTCACCGCCAAGTCAGATTGATGTGAGGGCACTACAGATAAATTATCCTCTGCGTCTGCTTGCTCATTTTCTGTATTTAAAACTGAGCAATCACGCTTCCTAGGAAAAGCTGGCAGTTTGGATAAAAATGCTGCGAGAGAATTATCCATTACTGCTGCTAACTGTTGCATAGTAATAGCAATTGGCGCGCTAGATGTACTGGGCATCGCTTGCGCGGGCATAGCTGGTGTTGACACAGAAGGAGAGGATAGTGAGCTATCCTCACTACCTTCAGCTAAAGAATCATCTTGGGCTATATCTTTAAGCGTGATTGTACGGTCCTTAAGTTGTTTGGACGCTATGGCACACTTCACACATAAATTTAATGGGGGAACCACCTTGGCCTTTGAACATACAGAACATAGGTTATCTGAAGGGTCAGACATGTTTGACAGACTTAAACAGATCTTCAATGCAATAAAAATTATTTTTGACAAAAACGTTACTGTGTCTTTAAATAATAAAAGTGCACACTTTATTACTAAAACATCAAAAAAACATCAAATAAACATCCGATTTTAATGAAATTTTCACCACAGTGTCTTAATGCTTTGAAAGGATTGCACACAAATTTTCAGACCAATTAACCCCTTAATGCCCAAACCGGAGCTATAACAGCAATTAACCGGTTAAAAACACTACAGTACTATGCCACAGCTTCCACTGTGGCCTTTACCTTCCTTAGGGATTATTTTAGTAGGTAATAAGCCTCTCTTGAGTCTTTTCTGATGCCTCTGGACTCCCCACGTGAAGCTGCATGAACTGCCTAAGCAAAACAACTGCGTGAAAATGAGGCCTCCTCCCTCTTCATTCCAGAGTGGAGGGGCCTTTCTGACTAGAATAGGTGTCCAAATAAGTGCCAGGCGCAAATTAAACCCCAAAAGTGTTTTAAAGTCTGAAAAAACACCTTATTTATAGTGAAAACATGCTAAAAAGCAATAGATTTAGCCCACAATAGTGTCAACCAGCATAGATCCCTTAATATAAGCCATAATTTTATACAGAGTCTAAGAAAAATGGCTTACCTATCCCAGAGGGGATTGCTGACAGTCTTCTAGCATTACTAGGTCTTGTTAGAAAAATGACTGATCATACCTGAAGCAGTTAAGCCTGCAAACTGTTCCCCCCAACTGAAGTTCTCTGGTTTCAACAGTCCTGCGTGGGAACAGCAATGGATTTTAGTTACTGGTGCTAAAATCATATTCCTCTCGGCAGAAATCATCACTTTCTGCTGCAGAGTAAATAGTACAAGCCGGCACTATTTTAAAATAACAAACTCTTGATAGAAGAATAAAAAACTACAACTAAACACCACATACTCTTTACCACCCCCGTGGAGATGCTACTAGTTAGAGCGGCAAAAAGAATGACTGGGGGGGCGGAGCCTGAGGGGAGCTATATGGACAGCTCTGCTGTGTGCTCTCTTTGCCACTTCCTGTAGGGATTGAGAATATCCCACAAGTAAGGATGAAGCCGTGGACCGGATACACCAATGTAGGAGAAATAAGATAAGGTGGATCACACTAAGGCAGATAATGCAGAAACTCTGTTAAAACAAGCATTTCTCTGATTGTAAAATAGGATGAGTAGTATCCTTTAGGGAAAACAAATATCGTCCTCCATATTTGGTTATAGGCATGTACGCAAACGGAAAAAAGAAAGTCAATAAAAGTAACCAAACCCCCCCCCCCCCTTTTCACTGCACCTGCTGTGACTGGGGCTGCACTGTGTAGAGTAGACGTTTAGTACCCTGCAGGTTTTATTACACTCTAAGTGTGAGCACTGTGTAGTGTAAACATTTAATACCTTGCAGGCGTGTGCACGAAGTAGTGAATAAGTAAGTTTATTGTCCTGCAGGAGTATGCATTGTGTAATGCATAAGTAAGTTTATTGCCCTGCAGGTGAGTGCAATATGTAATGCATAAGTATGTTTATTTCCCTGTAGTAGCATGCACTGATAGTGTCTACCACCTCTCTGAAGCAGAAGGCTAATTAACTCCTAGGGCGGTCTTCGGCACACATGAGAACCTGCTTTCAGATCCTCTGACCGTGAACGGATTCGGAGGAAGATGAAAGGAGTGTGCATACCATGTGGTGTGACGTTCGGGAGACCCGCACCCTGAAGCGGTGGCCATTAACCACCGTGATTTTATACACATAATGCCCCAAAAACTAAAACAAAATAAAAGGTTACAGCCCTCCATAAACATAAAAGTTTAGCCACATCATTAAAAGGGACAGTCTACACTAAAATTGTTATTGTTTAAAAAGATAGATAACGCCTTTAGTACCCGTTCCCCAGCTTTGCACAACCAACCTTGCTAGATTAATATGCTATAGAACATTTAAACCTCTAAATTTCTGCCTGCTTCAAAGACTCTATTGACAGCCTCTTAATCACATGCTTTTGTATTTGCTTTTCACAACAAGCGACTGCTAGTTCATGTGGACAATATTGACAACAATGTGTTCACGCCCGAGAAGTTATTTAAGATTTAGCACACCACAGTACTAAATGCAAGTCAATAGATAGCCATGTGATTAGGGGGCTGTCAGAAGATGCTTAGATACAAGGTAAACACAGAAGTAAAAAGTATAATAACATAACTGTGTTGGTTATGCAAAACTGGGGAATGGATAATAAAGAGATTATCTTTTAAAACAACAAAAATAATATTGTAGACTGTCCCTTTAAACGTCTCCCCAAAATCGCTGCTGGAATATCCGGTACTCTGAGGAGAAGCCACTTATACCCAGCCAGTCTCTCACTGCACAAATAAGTAGACTCCAACCTGCTCTAAGATAAATAGATATCCTTAAAGGACCAGTAAACACAGTAGATTTGCATAATCAACAAATGCAAGATAACAAGACAATGCAATAGCATTTACTCTGAATTTCAGATGAGTAGTAGATTTTTTTCTAACAAATTTCAAAGTTATGTATATTTCCACTCCCCCTGTACCATGTGATAGCAATCAGCCAATCACAAATGCATATACGTATAGTCTGAATTCTTGCACATGCTCAGTAGGAGCTGGTGACTCAAAAAGTGTAAATATAAAAGACTGCACATTTCTTTTTAATGGAAGTAAATTGTAAAGTTGTTTAGCATTGCATGCTGTATCTGAATCATGAAAATTGAATTTGACCAGAGGGTTCCTTTAACAGAAGATATTACAAAATGTCCCAAGACCACTGTAATAGGGTAAAGAGGTGTCAGTTGGTCACCTATAAAGTCCTCCTTTCCCTAAAAAGTATCCTTTAGAAAAAGGGAGAAATAAATAAATAAAAAAGGATTTACTCTCCAGGTCTGAAAGCATCTTCCACTTCTGACAGGGACCTGAGACATAAAGGTAAGCCGTGTAAGTTTACACCGGTTGCCAGAGTGGGTGTTAGAAGACGTACACTGGAAGGAGGCTAGGGAATTTTCCCTGCAACATCCAGAAGCTAACTTTCAACATAACTCTTACTAAGGATTACATGGCTACTCCAAGAACCCCAGTCCTGTCTTGAAGGGAAACTACCCATTAAAGGACTTAAGATCCAAAATCTTCAGAGCACGATCTCTGCCACACCTCCTAGTTGACAAGGCAAAGAATTACTAGGGGAGTAAGGAAAGTGGGAGGGATACCTAATGCTTTGGCTGGGGTGTCTTTGCCTACTCCTGGTTCCCAGGTGTTGTATTCCCAACAGTAATGAATGAATTTGTGGACTCTCCATGCCATTGGAAAGAAAATATGTCCTCAGAAGAGGAATCTTTGGATCAATAAGTAACCCTTTTATCTATGGGGAACTTAGAAAGGGTCACATCTAAGGGATGTCCCAGATGAGCCAAAGGCCAGAGAAGAATCACCTTCCAACCCTTGCATGTGTCTGCATTTAACTGCTGGAGGCACAACAGCCAAAAATTCATTATAATAGTAGAGCGAATATATTTCTTAAAGGGACAAAAAACCCAAAATTTTTCTTTCATAATTCACATAGAGAATACAATTTAAAAAAAAGTTTCCAATTCAATTCTATTATCAAATTTGCTATGTTCTCATGTTTTTCGTTGTAGAAGAGATATCTAGATAGGTAGGGTGCACATGTCTAGAGCACTACATAAAAGGGAAATAGCGCTGCCATCTAGTGTTCTTGCTTATGTATAATGTTGTTGCAAATTTGCTGCCATATAGTGCTGCAGACACTTGCACGCTCCTGAACTTACTTTCCTGCTTTTTAACACAGAATAACAAGTAACTAAAAACATATGATAATATAAGTACATTGGAAAGTTGCTTAAAATTGTAGTTTTTATCTGAATCATGAAAGAAAAACATAATTTATGTAAGAACTTACCTGATAAATTCATTTCTTTCATATTAGCAAGAGTCCATGAGCTAGTGACGTATGGGATATACATTCCTACCAGGAGGGGCAAAGTTTCCCAAACCTCAAAATGCCTATAAATACACCCCTCACCACACCCACAATTCAGTTTAACGAATAGCCAAGAAGTGGGGTGATAAGAAAGGAGCGAAAGCATCAAAAATAAGAAATTGGAATAATTGTGCTTTATACAAAAAAATCATAACCACCACAAAAAAGGGTGGGCCTCATGGACTCTTGCTAATATGAAAGAAATGAATTTATCAGGTAAGTTCTTACATAAATTATGTTTTCTTTCATGTAATTAGCAAGAGTCCATGAGCTAGTGACGTATGGGATAATGAATACCCAAGATGTGGAACTTCCACGCAAGAGTCACTAGAGAGGGAGGGATAAAATAAAGACAGCCAATTCCGCTGAAAAATAATAATAATCCACAACCCAAAACAAAAGTTTTTAATCTCAAAATAATGAAATTATAAGCAGAAGAATCAAACTGAAACAGCTGCCTGAAGTACTTTTCTACCAAAAACTGCTTCAAAAGAAGAAAACACATCAAAATGGTAGAATTTAGTAAAAGTATGCAAAGAAGACCAAGTTGCTGCTTTGCAAATCTGATCAACAGAAGCTTCATTCCTAAACGCCCGGGAAGTAGAAACTGACCTAGTAGCATGAGACGTAATTCTTTGAAGCGGGGAATTACCCGACTCAACATAAGAATGATGAATCAAAGACTTTAACCAAGACGCCAAAGAAATGGCAGAGGCCTTCTGACCTTTTCTGGACCCAGAAAAGATAACAAATAGACTAGAAGTCTTTCTAAAATCCTTAGTAGCTTCAACATAATATTTCAAAGCTCTTACTACATCCAAAGAATGTAAAGATCTCTCCTTTGAATTCTTAGGATTAGGACATAATGAAGGAACAACAATCTCTCTACTAATGTTGTTAGAATTCACAACCTTAGGTAAAAATTTAAATGAAGTTCGCAACACTGCCTTATCCTGATGAAAAATCAGAAAAGGAGATTCACAAGAAAGAGCAGATAACTCAGAAACTCTTCTAGCAGAAGAGATGGCCAAAAGGAACAGAACTTTCCAAGAAAGTAATTTAATGTCCAGAGAATGCATAGGTTCAAACGGAGGAGCTTGTAAAGCCCTCAGAACCAAATTAAGACTCCAAGGAGGAGAAATTGACTTAATGACAGGTTTGATATGAACCAAAGCCTGTACAAAACAATGAATATCAGGAAGAATAGCAATCTTTCTGTGAAAAAGAACAGAAAGAGCAGAGATTTGTCCTTTCAAGGAACTTGCAGACAAACCTTTATCCAAACCATCCTGAAGAAACTGTAAAATTCTAGGAATTCTGAACGAATGCCAGGAGAATTTATGAGAAGAACACCAAGAAATGTAAGTCTTCCAGACTCTATAATAAATCTTCCTAGACACAGATTTACGAGCCTGTAACATAGTATTAATTACTGAGTCAGAGAAACCTCTATGACTAAGAATCAAGCGTTCAATTTCCATACCTTCAAATTTAATGATTTGAGATCCTGATGGAAAAAAGGGCCTTGAGATAGAAGGTCTGGTCTTAACGGAAGAGTCCAAGGTTGACAACTGGCCATCCGAATGAGATCCGCATACCAAAACCTGTGAGGCCATGCTGGAGCCACCAGCAGCACAAACTAACGTTCCATTAGAATTTTGGAAATCACTTTTGGAAGAACTAGAGGCGGAAAGATATAGGCAGGATGATAATTCCAAGGAAGCGACAACGCATCCACTGCCTCCGCCTGAGGGTCCCTGGATCTGGACAGATACCTGGGAAGTTTCTTGTTTAGATGAGAGGCCATCAGATCTATTTCTGGAAGACCCCAGATTTGAACAATCTGAAGAAATACCTCTGGGTGAAGGGACCATTCGCCCGGATGTAACGTCTGGCGACTGAGATAATCCGCTTCCCAATTGTCTATACCTGGGATGTGAACCGCAGAAATTAGACAAGAGCTGTATTCCGCCCATACAAGTATCCGAGATACTTCTTTCATAGCCTGAGGACTGTGAGTCCCACCTTGATGATTGACATATGCCACGGTTGTGACATTGTCTGTCTGAAAGCAAATAAACTATTCTCTCTTCAGAAGAGGCCAGGACTGAAGAGCTCTGAAAATCGCACGGAGTTCCAAAATGTTGATTGTTAATCTCGCCTCCTGAGATTCCCAAACCCCCTGCGCTGTCAGAGATCCCCATACAGCTCCCCAACCTGACAGACTCGCATCTGTTGAGATCACAGCCCAGGTTGGGCGAACAAAGGAAGCCTCTTGAACTAAACGATGGTGATCTATCCACCACGTCAGAGAGTGTCGTACATTGGGATTTAAGGATATTAATTGTGATATCTTTGTATAATCCCTGCACCATTGGTTCAGCATACAAAGCTGAAGAGGTCGCATGTGAAAACGAGCAAAGGGGATCGCGTCCGATGCAGCAGTCATGAGACCTAGAATTTCCATGCACAAAGCTACCGAAGGGAATGATAGAGACTGAAGGTTTCGACAGGCTGAAACCAATTTCAGACGTCACTTTTCTGTTAGAGACAAGGTCATGGACACTGAATCTATTTGAAAACCCAAAAAGGTTACCTTTGTCTGAGGAATCAACGAACTCTTTGGTAAATTGATCCTCCAACCATGTTTTTGAAGAAACACCACAAGTTGATTCGTATGAGATTCTGCAGAATGTAAAGACTGAGCAAGTACCAAGATATCGTCCAAATAAGGAAATACCGCAATACCCTGTTCTCTGATTACAGAGAGAAGGGCACCGAGAACCTTTGAACAGATCCTTGGAGCTGTTGCTAGGCCAAACGGAAGAGCAACAAACTGGTAATGCTTGTCTAGAAAAGAGAATCTCAGAAACTGAAAGTGATCTGGATGAATCGGAATATGAAGATATGCATCCTGTAAATCTATTGTGGACATATAATGCCCTTGCTGAACAAAAGGCAGAATATTCCTTATAGTTACCATTTTGAATGTTGGTATCCTTACATAACGATTCAATATCTTTAGATCCAGAACTGGTCTAAAGGAATTCTCCTTCGTTGGTACAATGAATAGATTTGAGTAAAACCCCAGACCCTGTTCCAGAACTGGAACAGGCACAATTACCCCGGCTGACTCTAGATCTGAAACACATTTCAGAAATGCCTGAGCTTTCACTGGGTTTATTGGAATGCGAGAGAGAAAAAATCTCTTCGCAGGTGGCCTTACCTTGAAACCAATTCTGTACCCTTGAGAAACAATGTTCTGAATCCAAAGACTGTGAATCGAATTGATCCAAATGTCTTTGAAAAAACGTAACCTGCCCCCTACCAGCTGAGCTGGAATGAGGGCCGCACCTTCATGTGGACTTGGGAGCTGGTTTTGACTTTCTAAAAGGCTTGGTTTTATTCCAGATTGGAGAAGGTTTCCAGACAGAAACTGTTCCTTTAGGGGAAGGGTCAGGCTTCTGTTCCTTATTCTGACGAAAGGAACGAAAATGATTAGCAGACCTGTATTTACCTTTAGATTTTTTGTCCTGAGGCAAAAATGTTCCTTTCCCCCCAGTAACAGTTGAAATAATAGAATCCAACTGGGAACCAAATAATTTATTACCTTGGAAAGAAAGAGCAAGCAAAGTTGATTTGGAAGACATATCTGCATTCCAAGTTTTAAGCCATAAAGCTCTTCTAGCTAAAATAGCTAAAGACATATACCTGACATCAACTCTAATGATATCAAAGATGGCATCACAAATAAAGTTATTAGCATGTTGAAGAAGTTTAACAATACTATGAGTATTATGGTCTGATACTTGTTGTGCTAAAGCCTCCAACCAAAAAGTGGAAGCGGCAGCAACATCAGCCAAAGAAATAGCAGGCCTAAGAAGATTACCTGAACATAAATAAGCTTTCCTCAGAAAGGATTCAATCTTCCTATCTAAAGGATCCTTAAAGGAAGTACTATCTGCCGTAGGAATAGTAGTACGTTTAGCAAGAGTAGAGATAGCCCCATCAACTTTTGGGATTTTGTCCCAGAACTCTAATCTATCAGATGGCACAGGATACAATTTCTTAAACCTTTGAGAAGGAGTAAATGAAGTACTCATATTATTCCATTCCCTAGAAATTACTTCAGAAATAGCATCAGGGACAGGAAAAACTTCTGGAATAACCATAGGAGGTTTAAAAACCGAATTTAAAACGCTTAGTAGATTTAGTATCAAGAGGACTAGAATCCTCCATTTCTAAAGCGATTAAAACTTCTTTAAGTAAAGAACGAATAAATTCCATTTTAAATAAATATGAAGATTTATCAGAGTCAATATCTGAGACAGAATCCTCTGAACCAGAAAAATCCTCATCAGAAACAGACAAATCAGAATGATGATGTTCATTTAAAAATTCATCTGAGAAATGAGATGTTTTAAAAGACCTTTGACGCTTACTGGAAGGAGGAATAACAGACATAGCCTTGCTAATAGATTTAGAAACAAAATCTCTTATATTAACAGGAACATCCTGAGTATTAGATGTTGAGGGAACAGCAACAGGTAATGGTATATTACTAATGGAAATACTATCTGCATTAGCAAGTTTATCATGACATTCATCACAAACTACAGCCGGAGGAACAGTTACCAAAAGTTTACAACAAATACACTTAACTTTGGTAGAACCAGCATCAGGCAGCGTCTTTCCAGAAGTAGATTCTGATCCAGGGTCAATCTGAGACATCTTGCAATATGTAATAGAAAAAACAACATATAAAGCAAAATTATCAAATTCCTTAAATGACAGTTTCAGGAATGGGAAAGAATGCCAATGAACAAGCCTCTAGCAACCAGAAGCAATGAAAAATGAGACTGAAATAATGTGAAAAAAAGGTGGAGACAAAAAGGACGCCCACATTTTTTAGCGCCAAAAAAGACGCCCACATTATTGGCGCCCAAAATTTTTTGGCGCCAAGAATGACGCCACATCCGGAACGCCGACATTTTTGGCGCAAAACGTCAAAAAAATGACATAATCACGAACAACTTCCGGCGTCAAGAATGACGCCGGAAATGACAACAGAAATTTTTTGCGCCAAAAAAATCAGCGCCAAGAATGACGCAATAAATTGAAGCATTTTCAGCCCCCGCGAGCCTAACAGCCCACAGGGAAAAAAATCAATTTGAAAACAATTTTTAAGGTAAGAATAAAATGTAATATTCATATGCATTAACCCAAATAATGAAACTGACTGTCTGAAATAAGGAATATTGATCATCCTGAATCAAGGCAAATATAAGTTTAAAGACATATATTTAGAACTTTACATATAAAGTGCCCAACCATAGCTTAGAGTGTCACAAAAAAACATAATTTATGCTTACCTGATAAATTCCTTTCTTCTGTTGTGTGATCAGTCCACGGGTCATCATTACTTCTGGGATATAACTCCTCCCCAACAGGAAATGCAAGAGGATTCACCCAGCAGAGCTGCATATAGCTCCTCCCCTCTACGTCAGTCCCAGTCATTCGACCAAGAAACAACGAGAAAGGAGTAACCAAGGGTGAAGTGGTGACTGGAGTATAATTTAAAAGATATTTACCTGCCTTAAAACAGGGCGGGCCGTGGACTGATCACACAACAGAAGAAAGGAATTTATCAGGTAAGCATAAATTATGTTTTCTTCTGTTATGTGTGATCAGTCCACGGGTCATCATTACTTCTGGGATACCAATACCAAAGCAAAAGTACACGGATGACGGGAGGGATAGGCAGGCTCATTATACAGAAGGAACCACTGCCTGAAGAACCTTTCTCCCAAAAATAGCCTCCGAAGAAGCAAAAGTGTCAAATTTATAAAATTTGGAAAAAGTATGAAGCGAAGACCAAGTTGCAGCCTTGCAAATCTGTTCAACAGAGGCCTCATTCTTAAAGGCCCAAGTGGAAGCCACAGCTCTAGTGGAGTGAGCTGTAATTCTTTCAGGAGGCTGCTGTCCAGCAGTCTCATAGGCTAAACGTATTATGCTACGAAGCCAAAAAGAGAGAGAGGTAGCAGAAGCTTTTTGACCTCTCCTCTGTCCAGAGTAAACGACAAACAAGGAAGAAGTTTGGCGAAAATCTTTAGTTGCCTGCAAGTAGAACTTGAGGGCACGAACTACATCCAGATTGTGTAAAAGACGTTCCTTCTTTGAAGAAGGATTTGGACACAAGGATGGGACAACAATCTCTTGATTGATGTTCCTGTTAGTGACTACCTTAGGTAAGAACCCAGGTTTAGTACGCAGAACTACCTTGTCTGAGTGAAAAATCAGATAAGGGGAATCACAATGTAAGGCTGATAACTCAGAGACTCTTCGAGCCGAGGAAATAGCCATTAAAAACAGAACTTTCCAAGATAACATTTTTATATCAATGGAATGAAGGGGTTCAAACGGAACACCCTGTAAAACGTTAAGAACTAAGTTTAAACTCCATGGTGGAGCAACGGCTTTAAACACAGGCTTGATCCTAGCTAAAGCCTGACAAAAGGACTGGACGTCTGGATTTTCTGACAGACGTCTGTGTAACAAGATGGACAGAGCTGAAATCTGTCCCTTTAATGAACTAGCTGATAAACCCTTTTCTAAACCTTCTTGTAGAAAAGACAATATCCTAGCGATCCTAACCTTACTCCAGGAGTAACCTTTGGATTCGCACCAGTATAGGTATTTCCGCCATATTTTATGGTAAATCCTTCTGGTAACAGGCTTCCTAGCCTGAATCAGGGTATCAATAACCGACTCAGAAAAACCACGTTTTGATAAAATCAAGCGTTCAATTTCCAAGCAGTCAGCTTCAGAGAAGTTAGATTTTGATGTTTGAATGGACCCTGTATCAGAAGGTCCTGTCTTAGAGGTAGAGACCAAGGCGGACAGGATGACATGTCCACTAGATCTGCATACCAAGTCCTGCGTGGCCAAGCAGGTGCTATTAGAATTACTGATGCTCTCTCCTGTTTGATTTTGGCAATCAATCGAGGAAGCAGCGGGAAGGGTGGAAACACATAAGCCATCCTGAAGTTCCAAGGTGCTGTCAAAGCATCTATCAGAACTGCTCCCGGATCCCTGGATCTGGACCCGTAGCGAGGAAGTTTGGCGTTCTGGCGAGACGCCATGAGATCTATCTCTGGTTTGCCCCAACGTCGAAGTATTTGGGCAAAGACCTCCGGATGAAGTTCCCACTCCCCCGGATGAAGAGTCTGGCGACTCAAGAAATCCGCCTCCCAGTTCTCCACTCCCGGGATGTGGATTGCTGACAGGTGGCAAGAGTGAGACTCTGCCCAGCGAATTATCTTTGATACTTCCATCATTGCTAGGGAGCTTCTTGTCCCTCCCTGATGGTTGATGTAAGCTACAGTCGTGATGTTGTCCGACTGAAACCTGATGAACCCCCGAGTTGTTAACTGGGGCCAAGCCAGAAGGGCATTGAGAACTGCTCTCAATTCCAGAATGTTTATTGGAAGGAGACTCTCCTCCTGATTCCATAGTCCCTGAGCCTTCAGAGAATTCCAGACAGCGCCCCAACCTAGTAGGCTGGCGTCTGTTGTTACAATTGTCCAGTCTGGCCTGCTGAATGGCATTCCCCTGGACAGGTGTGGCCGATGAAGCCACCATAGAAGAGAATTTCTGGTCTCTTGATTCAGATTCAGAGTAGGGGACAAATCTGAGTAATCCCCATTCCACTGACTTAGCATGCATAGTTGCAGCGGTCTGAGGTGTAGGCGTGCAAAAGGTACTATGTCCATTGCCGCTACCATTAAGCCGATCACCTCCATGCATTGAGCTACTGACGGGTGTTGAATGGAATGAAGGACGCGGCATGCATTTTGAAGTTTTGTTAACCTGTCTTCTGTCAGGTAAATCTTCATTTCTACAGAATCTATAAGAGTCCCCAAGAATGGAACTCTTGTGAGAGGAAAGAGAGAACTCTTCTTTTCGTTCACTTTCCATCCATGCGACCTTAGAAATGCCAGAACTAACTCTGTATGAGACTTGGCAGTTTGAAAGCTTGAAGCTTGTATTAGAATGTCGTCTAGGTACGGAGCTACCGAAATCCCTCGCGGTCTTAGTACCGCTAGAAGGGCACCCAGAACCTTTGTGAAGATTCTTGGAGCCGTAGCCAATCCGAATGGAAGAGCTACAAACTGGTAGTGCCTGTCTAAGAAGGCAAACCTTAGATACCGGTGATGATCTTTGTGGATCGGTATGTGAAGGTAAGCATCCTTTAAATCCACTGTGGTCATGTACTGACCCTCTTGGATCATGGGTAAAATTGTCCGAATAGTTTCCATTTTGAACGATGGAACTCTTAGGAATTTGTTTAGAGTCTTTAAATCTAAGATTGGCCTGAAAGTTCCCTCTTTTTTGGGAACCACAAACAGGTTTGAGTAGAACCCTTGTCCTTGTTCCGACCACGGAACCGGATGGATCACTCCCATTGTTAACAGATCTTGTACGCAGCGTAGAAACGCTTCTTTCTTTATCTGGTTTGTTGACAACCTTGACAGATGAAATCTCCCTCTTGGGGGAGATAATTTGAAGTCTAGAAGGTATCCCTGAGATATGATCTCTAGTGCCCAGGGATCCTGAACATCTCTTGCCCAGGCCTGGGCGAAGAGAGAGAGTCTGCCCCCTACTAGATCCGGTCCCGGATCGGGGGCTCTCGGTTCATGCTGTCTTTGGGGCAGCAGCAGGTTTCCTGGCCTGCTTGCTTTTGTTCCAGGACTGGTTAGGCTTCCAGCCTTGCCTGTAACGAGCAACAGCTCCTTCCTGTTTTGGTGCAGTGGAGGTTGATGCTGCTCCTGTTTTGAAATTCCGAAAGGGACGAAAATTAGACTGTCTAGCCTTAGCTTTGGCCTTGTCTTGAGGTAGGGCGTGGCCCTTACCTCCCGTAATGTCAGCGATAATTTCTTTCAAACCGGGCCCGAATAAGGACTGCCCCTTGAAAGGTATATTAAGTAATTTGGACTTAGAAGTAACATCAGCTGACCAGGATTTTAGCCACAGTGCCCTGCGTGCCTGTATGGCGAATCCTGAGTTCTTAGCCGTAAGTTTGGTTAAATGTACTACGGCCTCCGAAATGAAAGAATTAGCTAGTCTAAGGACTCTAAGCCTGTCCGTAATGTCGTCTAGCGTAGAGGAACTAAGGTTCTCTTCAAGCGACTCAATCCAAAATGCTGCCGCAGCCGTAATCGGCGCGATACATGCAAGGGGTTGTAATATAAAACCTTGTTGAACAAACATTTTCTTAAGGTAACCCTCTAATTTTTTATCCATTGGATCTGAGAAAGCACAGCTATCCTCCACCGGGATAGTGGTACGCTTAGCTAAAGTAGAAACTGCTCCCTCCACCTTGGGGACCGTTTGCCATAAGTCCCGAGTGGTGGCGTCTATTGGAAACATCTTTCTAAATATTGGAGGGGGTGAGAACGGCACACCGGGTCTATCCCACTCCTTAGTAACAATTTCAGTTAGTCTCTTAGGTATAGGAAAAACGTCAGTACTCGCCGGTACCGCAAAGTATTTATCCAACCTACACAGTTTCTCTGGTATTGCAACAGTGTTACAATCGTTGAGAGCTGCTAAGACCTCCCCTAGTAGTACACGGAGGTTCTCCAATTTAAATTTAAAATTTGAAATATCTGAGTCCAATCTGTTTGGATCAGAACCGTCACCCACAGAATGAAGCTCTCCGTCCTCATGCTCTGCGAGCTGTGACGCAGTATCAGACATGGCCCTAGCATTGTCAGCGCACTCTGTTCTCACCCCAGAGTGATCACGCTTGCCTCTTAGTTCAGGTAATTTAGACAAAACTTCAGTCATAACAGTAGCCATATCTTGTAATGTTATCTGTAATGGCCGCCCAGATGTACTAGGCGCCAAAATATCACGCACCTCCCGGGCGGGAGATGCAGGTACTGTCGCGTGAGGCGAGTTAGTCGGCATAACTCTCCCCTCGCTGTTTGGTGAAATTTGTTCACATTGTACAGATTGACTTTTATTTAAAGTAGCATCAATACAGTTAGTACATAAATTTCTATTGGGCTCCACCTTGGCATTGGAACAAATGACACAGATATCTTCCTCTGAGTCAGACATGTTTAACACACTAGCAAAAAACTTACAACTTGGTTATAATCTTTTTTAGCAAAAAACGTACTGTGCCTCAAAGAGGTACTAACGATTAAATGACAGTTGAAATAATGAACTGAAAAACAGTTATTGCATCAAATTTTAAAACAACACAACTTTTAGCAAAGGTTTGTTCCCATCAGTAAAAAACAACACTAATTAAATTTGTACATAAGAAAACAAAACAACGTTTTTTATACACAGTCACTATAAGAATTCTCACAGCTCTGCTGAGAGAATTTACCTCCCTTCAAAGAAGTTTGAAGACCCCTGAGATCTGTCAGAGATGAACCGGATCATGCAGGACATATAAAAGTAGCTGACTGGAATTTTTTGATGCGTAGCAAAGAGCGCCAAAAACGGCCCCTCCCTCTCCCACACAGCAGTGAAGAGAAACGAAACTGTCACAATTAAAGCAAAAAACTGCCAAGTGGAAAATAATGCCCAAACATTTATTCACACAGTACCTCAGCAATGTAAACGATTCTACATTCCAGCAAAAACGTTTAACATGAGAATAGTTATTAAAAGGATTAGTGACCTTAACACAGTAGTTCCGGTGAAATACCATCCCCAGAATACTGAAGTGTATACATACATGTCATTTTAACGGTATGGCAGGCTTTTCTCATCAATTCCATTCAGAAAATAAAAACTGCCACATACCTCAATGCAGATTCATCTGCCCGCTGTCCCCTGATCTGAAGCCTTTACCTCCCTCAGATGGTCGAGAACAGCAATATGATCTTAACGACTCCGGTTAAAATCATAGTAAAAAATCTCTGTCAGATTCTTCCTCAAACTCTGCCAGAGAAGTAATAACACGCTCCGGTGCTATTTTAAAATAACAAACTTTTGATTGAAGTCATAAAAACTAAGTATAATCACCATAGTCCTCTCACACATCCTATCTAGTCGTTGGGTGCAAGAGAATGACTGGGACTGACGTAGAGGGGAGGAGCTATATGCAGCTCTGCTGGGTGAATCCTCTTGCATTTCCTGTTGGGGAGGAGTTATATCCCAGAAGTAATGATGACCCGTGGACTGATCACACATAACAGAAGAAATAAGACTTACTTACCCCAGGACACTCATCTACATATAGTAGAAAGCCAAACCAGTACTGAAACGAGAATCAGTAGAGGTCATGGTATATAAGAGTATATCGTCAATCTGAAAAGGGAGGTAAGAGATGAATCTCTACGACCGATAACAGAGAACCTATGAAATAGATCCCGTAGAAGGAGACCATTGAATTCAAATAGGCAATACTCTCTTCACATCCCTCTGACATTCACTGCACTCTGAGAGGAAAACCGGGCTCCAGACTGCTGCGAAGCGCATATCAACGAAGAATCTAGCACAAACTTACTTCACCACCTCCACGGGAGGCAAAGTTTGTAAAACTGAATTGTGGGTGTGGTGAGGGGTGTATTTATAGGCATTTTGAGGTTTGGGAAACTTTGCCCCTCCTGGTAGGAATGTATATCCCATACGTCACTAGCTCATGGACTCTTGCTAATTACATGAAAGAAAAGGGTTTATGTCCCTTTAAATTTGGAGTTCTGAAACACCACCCTGGGTACAGCCGTGGTGGCACAAAGACCCTTGAATATTGATATAAAGGAAGAGCAGAAAAGCCCTTTCTAGGGTTAGACCCAGACTCAGCACAAGGTACACAGATGAGCAGATGGATACCTGAAAATTCTTACAAAGAAAACACAAGATGGAAGGAGTAAAATTATCAGTGCACCTCTCTTCAAAAGGATTAGCTAACGGTCCAAAGACCTGAGCTGCACCAACTTGCTCCATAGTTAAATACAGATGAATAAGTAATGATAGTAGATTATCAGAGATGGACTGAAGAATATAAGCAATAGAGAGACATACAGAGTACTGACAAGAGCTGAAATGAACAATACCAACCCAGTGAAGTCTAGCAATTATAAGCACAGCAAAAAAGATTAATTCTTTTTTTTTTAATCTCCTTAGAGCTTCTCCCAACAGGCTGAGATGGTTACAGCACTGTAAGAACAGATGAAGAAATAGACTAGTTAACAAATCAGCACACACACTACCGATGAGTAGTAAAACCAAAACACGATGTGAAAATTTTAGACTTTAGAGCTAATCAGTAAAAAAGGAAATTTATGCTTACCTGATAAATTGATTTCTTCTATGATACAACGAGTCCACGGATTCATCCTTTACTTGTGGGATATTATCCTCCTGCTAACAGGAAGTGGCAAAGAGCACCACAGCAGAGCTGTCTATATAGCTCCTCCCTTGACTCCACGCCCCAGTCATTCGACCGAAGGTATAGGAAGAAAAAGGAGAAACTAAAAGGTGCAGAGGTGACCTAAGTTTTAAACAAAAAATAATATAATCTGTCTTAAATTGACAGGGAGGGCCGTGGACTCGTCGTATCGTAGAAGAAATCAATTTATCAGGTAAGCATAAATTTCCTTTTCTTCTACAAGATCCGACGAGTCCACGGATTCATCCTTTACTTGTGGGATACAATACCAAAGCTACAGGACACAGATGAACGGGAGGGACAAGACAGGTACCTAAACAGAAGGCACCACTGCTTGAAGAACTTTTCTCCCAAAAATAGCCTCAGAAGAAGCAAAAGTATAAAATTTGTAAAAGGTATGAAGGGAAGACCAAGTCGCAGCCTTACAAATCTGTTCAACAGAAGCATCATTTTTAAAAGCCCATGTGGAAGCCACCGCTCTAGTAGAATGAGCTGTAATCCTTTCAGGAGGCTGCTGTCCAGCAGTCTCGTATGCCAAACGGATGATGCTTTTCAGCCAAAAAGAAAGAGAGGTAGCCGTAGCTTTTTGACCCCTACGCTTTCCAGAATAGCTGTAACACAGGAAGGAAGACAGCGCACCTCCGACTCAAGGTGAATAGTTTTATTTCTCAAATAGCACACACTAGTAATGCAACTTACTAGATTAAAAACAAAACGAGCCTTCAGTAAAAACAATGGTAGAATCCAGGGTAATAGAGTCCGCAGTGATAGGATAGAGTACACAGGAAGCGCCCAGCTGTTCTTCTCAGTGTGTAATGAGACAGCGTGTGGCAGCTTGCGTCACTAGGCGTCCTTCCAACTCAGACTACGGATCCACAAGATGACCAAGATTACTCAACTCGTTTCGCCGGTGACAGCCCGGCTTCCTCAAGAGCTTTCCAGAATAGCCAACAAATAGAGAAGATGTTTGACTGAAATCCGTGGTCGCTTGCAAGTAAAACTTCAAGGCACAAACCACGTCCAAGTTATGTAACAGACGCTCCTTCTTAGAAGAAGGATTAGGACACAGAGAAGGAACAACAATGTCCAGGTTTAGTGCGCAAAACCACCTTATCAGAATGGAATATAAGATAAGGCGAGTCACATTGTAACGCAGATAGCACGGAAACTCTTCGAGCAGAAGAGATGGCAACTAAAAACAGAACTTTCCAAGATAGAAGTTTAATATCTATGGAATGCATGGGTTCAAATGGAACCCCTTGAAGAACATTAAGAACTAAATTCAAACTCCATGGCGGAGCAACAGGTTTAAACACAGGCTTAATTCTAACCAAAGCCTGACAAAACGACTGAACGTCTGGGACATCTGCCAGACGCTTGTGTAGTAAGATTCACAAAGCAGAAATCTGTCCCTTTAAGGAACTAGCTGATAACCCCTTCTCCAATCCTTCTTGGAGAAAGGAAAAAATCCTAGGAATCCTGATCTTACTCCATGAGTAGCCTTTGGATTCGCACCAATAAAGATATTTACGCCATATCTTATGGTAAATTTTCCTAGTGACAGGCTTTCGAGCCTGAATAAAGGTATCAATGACCGACTCAGAGAATCTCCAGGCAGTCAGTTGCAGAGAAATTAATTTGGATGTTGGAACGGACCCTGAATGAGAAGGTCCTGTCTCAGTGGCAGAGATGACATTTCCACCAGATCTGCATACCAAGTCCTGCGTGGCCACACAGGCGCTATCAAGGTTACCGAAGCCCTCTCCTGTTTGATTCTGGCAATCAGACTAAGGTACTGCTAGAGCATCTATCAGTACAGCTTGAGGATCCCTTGATCTGGACCCATAACAAGGAAGTTTGGCATTCTGACGAGATGCCATCAGATCCAATTCTGGTGTGCCCCATTGATGAATCAATTTTGCAAACACCTCCGGATGGAGCTCCCACTCCCCCGGATGAAAAGTCGAAAATCCGCTTTCCAGTTCTCCACCCCTGGGATATATATTGTTGATAGATGGCAAGAATGAGTCTCTGCCCATCAAATTATTTTGGAAACCTCTATCATCGCTAGAGAACTCTTTGTTCCCCCTTGATGATTGATATATGCTACAGTCGTGATATTGTCCGACTGGAATCTTATGAATTTTGCTGAAGCCAGCTGAGGCCACGCTTGAAGCGCGTTGAATATCGCTCTCAGTTCCAGAATATTTATTGGTAGTAGGGACTCCTCCTGAGTCCACAAACCCTGAGCCTTCAGGGAATTCCAGACTGCACCCCAGCCCAATAGGCTGGCGTCCGTCGTCACTATGACCCATGCTGGCCTGCAGGAGGGACATTCCCTGGGAGAGATGATCCTGTGACAACCACTTGGGTATGTTCTTAGACCCTAATCTATCTTTTGGCCTCCACATAGAAAAACTTGCATCTAAACTTTATCCAAAATTAGGTGCCCTGTACAGAAACAAATCTTGCCTCAGCCCTACAGTAAAGGAAAAGATTGTACAGCAAATGCTGATGCCTATCATGGATTATGGGGACGTAGTATACGCACCTGCACCGCAAACTCACCTTAATAAACTTAATACATTGTATAACTCGTTCTGTCGCTTTGTGCTACAATGTAACTACAAGACCCACAATTGTGACATGCTAAAAGAACTAAACTGGCTGACGCTGGAATCCAGACGCACCCTCCATCTTTCCTGCCTTGTGTTTAAGTGCCTTTCTGGAAAGCTCCCACCCTACCTGAGCAGAATGTTCTCCCCGGCTATTCCCACCTCCTATAACCTCCGATCCAGTACAAGCACATTATTTAGCTTGCCTCAATACAAAAAGAAAGCAACTCGATCCTCCTTTTCCTACCGAGCGCCAGTGTTGTTATGGAATGACACTTTAAAACCTTCCCCAAGCCTAATATCCTTTAAGAGATCCCTCTCTACATATCTCAAATCAGAATGCACCTGTCATGGTTGATTATATATTTCTTACCTGTTATATGTTAAATTTCTATTTGTAAAAAATCTATTGTGTATTATTATTGTTTTTGAATTTTATTGTACCCTATTGTATCAAAGTAATGTTTTGTGGACCCAGGACATACTTGAAAACGAGAGAAATCTCAATGTATCTTTCCTGGTAAAATATTTTATAAATAAATAAAACGGAACTATGTCCATTGCCGCTACCATTAACCCAATGACCTCCATACACTGTGCCACTGATGGCCGAGGAATGGAATGAAGTGCTCGGCAAGTAGTTAAGATCTTTGATTTTCTGACCTCTGTCAGAAAAATGTTTATGTCTACCGAGTCTATCAATGTTCCTAGGAATGGAACTCGTCAGAGGAACTAGTGAACTCTTTATATTCACCTTCCACCCGTGAGTTCTTAGAAAAGCCAACACGATGTCCGTGTGAGATTTGGCTAGATGGTAAGTTGATGCCTGAATCAAAATAACGTCCAGATAAGGCGCCA
Source organism: Bombina bombina (assembly GCF_027579735.1). Taxonomy (NCBI): domain Eukaryota; kingdom Metazoa; phylum Chordata; class Amphibia; order Anura; family Bombinatoridae; genus Bombina; species Bombina bombina. The sequence goes on from NC_069504.1 coordinate 619,918,189, forward strand.
CTGCTATGCCCCGTGGCCTTAGAACCGCCAGAAGGGACCCTAGCACCTTTGTGAAAATTCTGGGAGCTGTGGCCAACCCGAAAAGAAGGGACACAAACTGGTAATGTTTGTCCAGGAAGGAGAACCTGAGGAACTGGTGATGATCTTTGTGGATAGAAATGTGAAGATACACATCCTTCAAATCCACGGTGGTCATATATTGACCCTCCTGGATCTCTGAGAAATTTGTTTAGACTTTTGAGATCTAAAATCGGTCTGAAAGTTCCCTCTTTTTTGGGAACCACAAACAGATTGAAGTAAAACCACTGCCCTTGTGCTAATTTTGGAACAGGGCAGATTACATCCATGGTATATAGGTCTTCTACACAGCATAAGAACACCTCTTTTCATCTGGTCTACAGACAAACGTGAAAGATGAAATCTCCCTCTTGGGAGAGAATCCTTGAATTCTAGACGATACCCCTTGGTCACAATTTCTAATGCCCAGGAATCCTTAACGTCTCTTGCCCAAGCCTGAGCGAAGAGAGAAAGTCTGCCCCCTAATAGATCCGGTCCCGGATCGGGGGCTGCCCCTTAATGCTGTCTTGGTAGCAGCAGCGGGCTTCTTGGCCTGTTTACCTTTATTCCAGGTCTGGTTAGGTCTCCAGACTGACTTGGATTGAGCAAAGTTCCCCTCCTGCTTGTAGGCGGATGAGGTAGTAGAGGGACCGCCTTTAAAGTTTCGAAAGGAACGAAAATTATTCTGTTTGGTCTTCATTTTAACTGTCTTGTCCTGAGGAAGGGCATGACCTTTACCTCCAGTAATGTCAGAAATGATCTCCTTTAGTTCAGGCCCGAATAGGGTCTTACCCTTAAAGGGAATAGCTAAAAGCTTGGATTTAGATGACACATCAGCAGACCAAGACTTAAGCCATAACGCTCTATGCGCTAAAATGGCAAAGCCTGCATTCTTTGCCGCTAATTTAGCCATTTGGAAAGCGGCATCTGTAATAAAAGAATTAGCTAGCTTGAGAGCCTTAATTCTATCCAAAATATCATCTAATGGGGTCTCAACCTTAAGAGACTCCTCTAGAGCCTCAAACCAAAAAGCTGCTGCAGTAGTTACTGGAACAATGCACGCTATAGGTTGTAGAAGAAAACCCTGATGAATAAACAATTTCTTTAGAAGACCCTCTAATTTTTTATCCATAGGATCTTTGAAAGCACAACTGTCCTCAATAGGTATAGTTGTATGCTTAGCCAGGGTAGAAATAGCTCCCTCCACCTTATGGACCGTCGGCCACGAATCCTGAATGGTGTCAGATATGGGAAACATTTTCTTAAAAGTAGGAGGGGGGAGAGAACGGAATGCCTGGTCTATCCCATTCCTTAGTAACAATGTCCGAAATTCTTCTAGGGACTGGAAAAACATTAGTGTAAGTAGGGACCTCTAGATACTTATACATTTTACACAGTTTCTCTGGTGGAATGACAATAGGGTCACAATCATCCAGAGTCGCTAAGACCTCCCTGAGTAACAAGCGGAGGTGTTCAAGCTTAAACTTAAAGGCCAACACATCTGAGTCTGTTTGAGGGAACATCTTTCCTGAATCGGAAAGCTCTCCCTCAGACAACAATTCCCCCACCCCCAAATCAGAACACTGTGAGGGTACATCAGAGATGGCCAATAACGTCAGAGGGCTCAGTATTTACTCTAATACCGGACCTGCTGCACTTACCCTGTAAACCTGGCAGTTTAGATAATACCTCTGTAAGGGTAGTAGACATAACTGCAGCCATATCTTGCAGGGTGAAAGAATTAGATGCACTAGAAGTACTTGGCGTCACTTGGGCGGGCGTTAAAGGTTGTGACACTTGGGGAGAAGCAGATGGCATAACCTGATTCTCTTCTGATTGAGAATCATCCTGAGACATACTTTTATCAGCTAAAATATGTTCTTTGCAATGTAAGGCCCTTTCAGTACATGAGGGACACATTTGAAGTGGAGGTTCCACAATGGCTTCTAAACACATCGAACATTGGCTTTCCTCAATGTCAGACATGTTAACACAGGCTAGTAATGACCACAAACAGGCTTGAAAACACTTTAGTGAAAAAAATAATCTGAAAAACGGTACTGCTCCTTTAAGAGAAAAAAGGCGTACAAATTTTCCAAAACTGCTTTAAAATGATAAAATGATCCCAATTTTATTATATATGTGTCTTATCTTGCCAGCTAAGATTGCATCACAAGGAAAGGAATACTTAACCCTTAATGAAAAAAAACGTTATTCAATAAAACGTTATGATTAGCCAAAAAACAAAAACCTGCACCTCGCCACAGCTCTGCTGTGGCGCCTACCTGCCCTCAGGGGTCTGTAAAACCAGTTTAACACTTCGATTAGTCCCAATCCTTCCTTTGAGGCC